>NW_012292070.1:0-1693 GCF_000151885.1 Dipodomys ordii | reverse complement strand
AGCCGGAGCCAGAGCCAAGCCAGAGCCAGCCCACCCAGCTCTGCCCGGGCTCACGCCGCAGAGCCAAGCCGGAGCCAGCCCGCCCAGCTCTGCCCGGGCTCATGCGCAGAGCCAAGCCGGAGCCAGAGCCAAGCCAGAGCCAGAGCCAAGCCGGAGCCAGAGCCAAGCCGGAGCCAGCCCGCCCAGCTCTGCCCCGGCTCATGCTGCAGAGCCAAGCCGGAACCAGCACGCCCAACTCTGCCCGGGCTCATGCCGCAGAGCCGAGCAGGAGCCAAGCCGGAGCCAGCATGTCCAGCTCTGCCCGGGCTCACGCCGCAGAGCCAAGCCGGAGCCAGCCCGCCCAGCTCTGCCCCGGCTCATGCCGCAGAGCCAAGCCAGAGCCAGCACGCCCAGCTCTGCCCCAGCCCACGCCACAGAGTCAAGCCAGAGCCAGCCCGCCCAGCTCTGCCCGGGCTCATGCGCAGAGCCAAGCCGGAGCCAGAGCCAAGCCAGAGCCAGAGCCAAGCCGGAGCCAGAGCCAAGCCGGAGCCAGCCCGCCCAGCTCTGCCCGGGCTCACGCCGCAGAGCCGAGCCGGAGCCAGCACGCCCAGCTCTGCCCCGGCCCACGCCACAGAGCCAAGCCAGAGCCAGCCCGCCCAGCTCTGCCCGGGCTCATGCCGCAGAGCCGAGCCGGAGCCAAGCCAGAGCCAGCACGCCCAGCTCTGCCCGGGCTTACGCCGCAGAGCCAAGCCGGAGCCAGAGCCAAGCCGGAGCCAGCCCGCCCAGCTCTGCCCAGGCTCACGCCACAGAGCCAAGCCGGAGCCAGCCTGCCCAGCTCTGCCCCGGCTCATGCCGCAGAGCCAAGCCGGAGCCAGCCCGCCCAGCTCTGCCCAGGCTCACGCCGCAGAGCCAAGCCGGAGCCAGAGCCAAGCCGGAGCCAGCCCGCCCAGCTCTGTCCCGGCTTACGCCGCAGAGCCAAGCCGGAGCCAGAGCCAAGCCGGAGCCAGCCCGCCCAGCTCTGCCCCGGCTCATGCCGCAGAGCCAAGCCGGAGCCAGCACGCCCAGCTCTGCCCCGGCTCATGCTGCAGAGCCAAGCCGGAGCCAGCACGCCCAGCTCTGCCCGGGCTCATGCCGCAGAGCCGAGCAGGAGCCAAGCCGGAGCCAGCCCGCCCAGCTCTGCCCGGGCTCACGCCGCAGAGCCAAGCCGGAGCCAGCCCGCCCAGCTCTGCCCGGGCTCACGCCGCAGAGCCGAGCCGGAGCCAAGCCGGAGCCAGCACGCCCAGCTCTTGCAGGGGAGGCTGGGCAGGAGCGGGCTCCCATGGGAAGCAGGCGGCTCAGTCCTGCGCTGACCAGGACTGGGAAAGCTCTGGACACCAGGGTGGAGCCACGCCCCCGGCCAGGCCAGGCCCTCCCTTCTCCCGCCCCCTCCTGTGGGTGTGGAGATGGGGCACGTACCTTCCAGCAGGGGTCCTCATTGGCTGGCACAGGGAGGAAGGGCGGAGAACACGTTAGCGGAAGTGAGGGGGCGGGGCCTGCCGCATGACAGGTAGCACCAGGCCCAGTGAGGCCGGGATGGTGCGTGTGTGTGCGTGCGTGTGCACGCGCGTGCACGCGTGTGCGTGCATACGTGTGTATGCGTGGGGGGGGGGGAGCCAGCGCTCACCCGAGAAGTGCACCGTGGTCGTGACGGTGGGCAGGGCAGCGCTGCTGCCCG
>NW_012292069.1:0-3232 GCF_000151885.1 Dipodomys ordii | reverse complement strand
AGCGGGACACAGAGGGATACACAGCGAGGACACAGCGTGACACATGGGGCACAGCGGGACACAGCGGGGGACACAGAGAGGACACAGCGGGACACAAATGGGGACACAGCAAGGACACAGCGGGACACAGCGGGAAAGAGCGGGACACAGCGGGGGACACAGCCGGGGACACAGCGGGACACAGCAGGGTACACAGTGTGGACACAGCGGGACACAGTGGGGACACAGCGGAACACAGCGGGACACATCGGGGGACACAGCAGGACACTGCGGGGTACACAGCGGGACACAGCAGGACACAAAGGGACACAGCAGGGACACAGCGGGGGACACAGCGGGACACAGCAAGGACACAGCGGGACACAGGAGGACACAGCGGGACACAGCGGGGACACAGCAGGGGACACAGCAGGACACAGAGGGGAACAAAGGGGGCACACAGCGGGACACAGCGGGGGACAGCGGTGACACACCGGCGGACAGCGGGGACACAGCGGGACACAGCGGGACACAGTGGGGGACACAGTGGGACACAGCGGGGGACACAGCGAGGACACAGCGGGACACAGCGGGGACACAGCTGGGGACAGCGGGGACACACATGCGGACAGCGGGGACACAACGGGACACAGCGGTGGACATCGGGGACACAGCGGGATACAGCGGGGACACAGCAGGGACACAGCGGGTCAGAGCCTGGACACAGTGGGGGACACAGCGAGGACACAGCGGGACACAGAGGGATACACAGAGAGGACACAGCGTGACACATGGGGACACAGCGGGACACAGCGGGCGACTCAGCGAGGACACAGCGGGACACAAATGGGGACACAGCAAGGACACAGCGGGACACAGCGGGAAAGAGCGGGACACAGACGGGGACACAGCTGGACACAGCAGGGGACACAGCGGGGACACAGCCGGACACAGTGGGACACAGCGGGGACACAGCAGGGGACACAGCGGGAAAGAGCGGGACACAGCGGGGGACACAGCCGGGGACACAGCGGGACACAGTAGGGGACACAGCGGGGACACAGCGGGACACATTGGGGGACACAGCAGGACACTGCAGGGTACACAGCGGGACACAGCGGGACACAGTGGGACACAGCGGGGACACAGCAGGGGACACAGCGGGAAAGAGCGGGACACAGCGAGGGACACAGCCGGGCACACAGCGGGACACAGCAGGGGACACAGCGGGGACACAGCGGGACACAGTGGGGACACAGCAGGACACAGCGGGACACATCGGGGGACACAGCAGGACACTGCAGGGTACACAGCGGGACACAGCGGGACACAGCGGGGACACAGCAGGACACAGAGGGGAACAAAGGGGGCACACAGCGCGACACAGTGTGACACAGCAGGGTACACAGCGGGACACAGCAGGGTCACTGCAGGGGCACAGTGGGAAACAGTGGGACACAGCGGGGGACAATGCGGGACAAACTGGGATACAGGGGGACACAGCGATGGACACAGGGGGGGACACAGAGCTGCACACAGCGGGAGAGAGTGGAACACAGCAGAGACACAGCGGGGCCACAGCGGGACATCGAGGAACAAAGCGAGGACAGTGCGAGACACAGAGGTACACAGCGAGGGACACAGCGGGGGACAGTGGGGCAAACCGGGGAACAACGGGGCCACAGCGGGACACAGCTAGGACACAGCGCGGACACAGCGGGGACACAGCAGGGGACACAGTGGGACACAGCAGGGGATACAGCGAGGACACAGAGGGGACATAGGGGGACACTGCGGGACACAGTGGGACACAGCGGGGACAGAGAAACAGAGCAGTTACACAGCGAGGACACACCAGGGACACAGAGGGACACAGCGGGGACACAGAGAGGCCACAGTGGGGGACACAGCGGGACTCAGCGGGGGACACAGCAAAGAACACAGCGGGACACAGCGGGGGACACAGGGGAACAAAGCGGGACACAGCCAGACACATCTGGGGACACTGCGTGTGACATAGCGGGGGAAACAGCAGGAAACATAGGGGGACACAGCGAGGACATAGCAGGACACAGCGGGGTACACAGCGGGGACACAGCGGGCCACATCGGGCCACAGAGGGGACACAGCAGGACACAGCGGGACACAGTGGGGGACACACCAGGGGAGAGCAGGCACACAGCAGGACACAGCGGGACACAGCGGGACACAGAGGGACACAGCGGGGGACACAGCATATACACAGCGGGTCACAGCGTGGAAATAGAGGGGGACACAGCGGGGGACACAGCGGGATACAGAGGGTCACAGCGAGGACACAGCAGGACACAGGAGGACACAGCAGGGACACAGCGGGGACACAGCAGGGACACAGCGGAACACAGCGTGGACATAGAGGGACTCAGCGGTTACACAGCGAGGACACAACAGGAACACAGCGGGACACAGCGGAGACACAGCAGGGACAGAGTGAGACAGAGTGAGACACAGTGAGGACACAGCGGGACACAGGGTGGGATACAGCGGGGGACAGCGGTGACACACCGGCGGACAGCGGGTACACAGCGGGACACAGCGGGACACAGCAGGGGACACAGCGGGACACAGTGGGGGACACAGTGGGGGACACAGTGGGACACAACCGGGGACACAGCGAGGACACAGTGGGACACAGCTGGGGACACAGCAGGGGACAGTGGGGACACACATGCGGACAGCGGGGACACAACGGGACACAGCAGGGGACATCGGGGACACAGCGGGACAGAGCGGGACAGAGCGGGACACCGCGGGGACACAGCAGGGACACAGCGGGTCACAGCGGGGACACAGTGGGGGACACAGCGAGGACACAGCGGGACACAGAGGATACACAGAGAGGACACAGCGTGACACATGGGGACACAGCGGGACACAGCGGGTGACCCAGCGAGGACACAGCGGGACACAAATGGGGACACAGCAAGGACACAGCGGGACACAGCGGGAAAGAGCGGGGGACACAGCGAGGACACAGCAGGACACAGCGGGGGACACATCAGGACACAGCGGGGTACACAGAGGCAGAAACAGCGGTACACATCGGGACAGAGCGGGGACACAGCGGGGACACAGGGGGCCACATCGGGCCATAGTGGGGACACAGCAGGACACAGCGGGACACAACGGGGGACACACCGGGGAGAGCAGGCACACAGCGGGACACAGCGGGACACAGCGGGACACACGGGACACAGCGGGGAACACAGTGTGA
>NW_012292068.1:0-2072 GCF_000151885.1 Dipodomys ordii | reverse complement strand
GCGGGACACAGTCGGGGGACACAGCGGGACAGAGTGGGGGACACAGCGGGGGACACAGCGGGACACAGTGGAGGACACAGCAGGGACACAGCGGGACACAGCGGGGAAACAGCGGGGGACACAGTGGGACACTGCGGGGACACAGAAGGACTTAGCGGTTACACAGTGAGGACACACCAGGGACACAGCGGGACACAGCGGGGACACAGCGGGACACAGCGGGGACACAGTGGGACACAGCGGGGACACAGAGGGGCTTAGCGGTTACACAGTGAGGACACACCAGGGACACAGCGGGACACAGCGGGGACACAGCGGGGACACAGCGGAACACTGCGGGACCAAGCGGGGACACATCGGGGACACATCGGTACACAGCAGGGAAACACTGGGGGGACACAGCAGGGACACATCGGTACACAGCGGGACACAGGGGGTACACAGCAGGACACAGTGAGGACACAACGGGACACAAATGGGAACACAGCAAGTACACAGCGGGACACAGCGGGAAAGAGTGGGACACAGCAGGGGACACAGCCGGGGACACAGCGGTACTAGCGGGACACATCGGGGGACACAGCAGGGACACATCGGGTCACAGCGGGGACACAGTGGGGGACACGGCAAGGACACAGTGGGACACAGAGGGATACACAGCAAGGACACAGCGTGACACATGGGGACACAGCGGAACACAGCGGGGGACCCAGCGAGGACACAGCGGGACACAAATGGGGACACAGCAAGGACAAAGCAGGACACAGCGTGAAAGAGCAGGACACAGTGGGGGACACAGCCGGGGACACAGCGGGACACAGCAGGGGACACAGCGGGGACACAGCGGGACACAGTGGGGACACAGCGGGACACAGCTGGACACATCGGGCAACACAGCAGGACACTGCGGGGTACACAGCGGGACACAGCGGGACACAAAGGGACACAGTAGGGACACAATGGGGGACACAGCGGGACACAAAGGGGGACACAGCGTTACACAGCGGGGACACAGCGGGACACAGCGGGGACACAGCAGGGGACACAGCAGGACACAGATGGGAACAAAGGGGGCACACAGCGGGACACTGTGGGACACAGTGGGGTACACAGCGGGACACAGCGGGGACCCAGCAGGGGCACAGTGGGAAACAGCGGGACACAGCGGGGAACACAGCAGGGGACACAGAGCCGCACACAGAGGGAGAGAGTGGAACACAGCAGGGACACAGCGGGGACACAGCGGGACATCGCGGGGACAAAGCGAGGACAGAGTGGGACACAGATGTACACAGCGAGGGACACAGCGGGGGACAGTGGGGACAAACCGGGGAACAACGGGGACACAGCAGGACACAGCAGGGGACAGAGCAGGATATAGCGGGGGACACAGCGGGGACACAGCGGGACAGAGCGGGGAACACATCGGGATATAGCAGGGGACACAACGAGGACAAAGCGGGACAGAGGGACACAGCAGGGGACACAGCAAGGCCACAGCGGGACACAGCGGGACACAGCGGGGGACACAGCAGGGGACACAGCAGCACACAGGGGGACACAGCGGGACACAGCGGCGGACAGAGGGGACACACCGGTTGACAACGGGGACACAGCAGGACAGTGCGGGGGTCACAGTGGGAAACAGCGGAGACACAGGGGGACACAGGGGGCGACACAGAGGGACACAGCGGGACACAGCGGGACACAGCGGGGACACAGCGGGGACAAAGCGCGGTACACAGTGGGGGACACAGCGGTAAACAGCGGGGGACACAGCGGTACTCAGCTGGGGATACATCAAAGGACACAGCGGGTGACACAGCGTGGAAAACAGCGGGAAACAGTGGGGGACACACCGAGGACACAGCAGGATACAGCGGGAGACACAGCAGGACACAGCGGGGTACACAGAGGCAGACACAGCGGTACACATCTGGACACAGCTTGACACAGCGGGACACAGCAGGACACAGCGGGGACACAGCAGGACACAGCGGGGACACAGCGGTGACACAGCAAGACATAGCGGGACCCAGCGGGGACACAGCGGGGACACAGCAGGACACAGT
>NW_012292067.1:0-2843 GCF_000151885.1 Dipodomys ordii | reverse complement strand
CGGCGGACAGCATGGACACAGCGGGACACAGCGGGGGACACAGTGGGACACAGTGGGGGACACAGCCGGGGACACAGCGGGACACAGCTGGGGACACACCGAGGACACAGCGGAACACAGCGGGGGACACAGTGGGGGACAGCGGGGACACACATGCAGAAAGCGGGGACACAACGGGACACAGCGGGGGACATCGGGGACACAGCGGGACACAGCGGGACACAGCAGGGACACAGCAGGGACACAGCGGGTCACAGCGGGGACACAGTGTGGGACACAGCGAGGACACAGCGGGACACAGAGGGATACACAGAGAGGACGCAGCATGACACATGGGGACACAGCGGGACACAGTGGGGGACACAGAGAGGACACAGCGGGACACAAATGGGGACACAGCAAGGACACAGCGGAACACAGAAGGAAAGAGCGGGACACAGCGGGGGACACAACCGGGGTCACAGCGGGACACACCGGGACACAGCGGGAGACACAGCAGGGTAACATCGGGTCACAGCGGGGACACAGTGGGGGACACAGCAAGGACACAGAGGGACACAGAGGGATACACAGTGAGGACACAGCGGGACACAGTGGGACACATCGGGGGACACAGCAGGACACTGCCGGGTTCACAGCGGGACACAGCGGGACACAAAGGGACACAGCAGGGACACAGCGGGGGACACAGTGAGACACAGCGGGAGACAAAGTGGGACACACCGGGACACAGTGGCACACAGCGAGGGACACAGCGGAGGACACAGAGCTGCACACAGCGGGAGAGAGTGAAACACAGCACCGACACAGCAGGGACACAGCGGGACATAGCGGGGAAAAAGCGAGGACAGAGCGGGACACAGAGGTACACAGCGAGGGACACAGAGGGGGACAGTGAGGACAAACCGGGGAACAACGGGGACACAGCGGGACACAGTTAGGACACAGCGGGGACACAGCGGGGACACAGCAGGGGACACAGTGGGACACAGCAGGGGATACAGCGAGGACACAGAGGGGACATAGGGGGACATTGCGGGACACAGTGTGACACAGCGGGGACACAGAGTTACATAGCAGTTACACAGCGAGGACACACCAGGGACACAGCGGGACACAGCGGGGACACAGCTGGGGACACAGTGGGGGACACAAAGGTAAACAGCGGGGGACACTGCGGTACTCAGGAGGGTACACAGCAAAGAACACAACGAGACACAGCTGGGGACACAGGGGAACACAGCTGTACACAGCCGAACACTGCTGGGGACACAGCGGGTGACACAGCGGGGGAAACAGCAGGAAACAGCGGGGGACACAGCGAGGACACAGCAGGACACAGCGGGGTACACAGAGGCAGACACAGGGGTACACATCGGGACAGAGCGGGGACACAGCGGGGACACAGCGGGCCACATCGGGCCACAGTGGGGACACAGCAGGACACAGCGGGACACAACGGGGGACACACCGGGGAGAGCAGGCACACAGCGGGACACAGCGGGACACAGCGGGACACACGGGACACAGCGGGGAACACAGCGGGACACACAGCGGGACACAGCGGGACACAGCGGGGGACACAGCATGGACACAGCGGGTCACAGCGGGGAAATAGTGGGGGACACAGCGGGGGAGACAGCGGGATACAGAAGGACATATCGAGGACACAGCGGGGCACAGGAGGACACAACGGGGACACAGCAGGGACACAGCGGGGGACACAGTGGGACACAGCGGGGACACAGAGGGACTCAGCGGTTACACAGCGAGGACACACCAGGGACACAGCAGGACACAGCAGAGACACAGCAGGGACACAGTGAGACACATCGAGGACACAGCGGGACACAGCGTGGGATACAGCGGGGGACAGCGGTGACACACCGGCGGACAGCGGGGACACAGCGGGACACAGCGGGACACAGCGGGGGACACAGCGGGACAGAGTGGGGGACACAGCGGGGGACACAGTGGGACACAGCGGAGGACACAGCAAGGACACAGCGGACACAGAGGGGAAACAGTGGGGGACACAGTGGGACACTGCGGGGACACAGAAGGACTTAGCGGTTACACAGTGAGGACACACCAGGGACACAGCGGGACACAGCGGGGACACAGCGGGGACACAGCGGACACAGCGGGACCCAGCGGGGACACAGAGGCGGACACAGCGGGATACAGCGGGGGACACAGAGGCGGACACAGCAGGACACAGCGGGAGACAGCGGGACACAGCGGGGGACACACCGGAGGACACAGCGGGACACAGCTGGGGACACAGCATGGACACAGCGGGTCACAGTGGGGAAATAGTGGGGGATACAGCAGGATACAGAAGGACACAGCGAGGACACAGCGGGACACAGGAGGACACAGCGGGGACACAGCGGGGGATACAGCGGGGGACAGCGGTGACACACCGGCGGACAGCGGGGATACAGTGGGACACAGCAAGGCACAGCGGGGGACACAGCGTGACACAGTGGGGGACACAGCGGGGGACACAGAGGGACACAGCGGGGGACAAACCGGAACACAGTGGGGGTCACAGCAAGAACACAGCGGGACACAGGAGGTCATAGGGGGGCCACAGCGGGGACACAGCGGGCGACACTGTGGGGCACAGCGGGGGACACAGCGAGGACACAGCGGGGACATAGGGGTACACTGCGGGACACAGTGGAACACAGCGGGGACACAGAGGGACATAGCAGTTGCACAGCGAGGACACACCAGAGACACAGCGGGACACAGCGGGGACAAAGCGGGGACACAGCAAGACACAGCGGGACCCAGCTGGGACACAGCAGGGAAACAGCGGGACACAGCAGGAGACA
>NW_012292066.1:0-8151 GCF_000151885.1 Dipodomys ordii | reverse complement strand
TCACCTGAAGCAGAGGAGAAGCAGGAGAAGCAGAAGAAGCAGAATCTGGAGAAGCAGAAGGAGAACCAGAAGCAGAAAGAGAAGCAAAAGCAGGAGAGCAGGAGTAAAAGCAGAAGAAACAGAAGAAACAGAGGCAGTAGCAGAAGAAGCAGAAGATGCAGAAGCAGGAGGAGAAGCAGAAGGAAAAGCAGAAGAACGAAAAGGAGAAGGAGAAACAGAAGGAGAAGCAGAAAGAGAAGCAGAAGAAGGAGCAGGAGAAGGAAAAGCAGCAGGAGAAGCAGAAAGAGCAGCAGAAGGAGAAGCAGGAGATGCAGAAACAGGAGAAGCAGAAGCAGAAGAAACAGGAGAAGGACAAGAAGCAGAAGCAGAAGGAGAAGCAGAAACAGAAGGAGAAGCAAAAAGAGAAGGAGGGAAGCAGAAGAAGCAGGAGAAGCAGAAGCATAAGAATCCGAAGAAGCAGAAGCAGAACCTGAAGCAGAAGGAGGAGCAGGAGAAGCAGAAGAAGCAGAATCTGGAGGAGCAGAATGAGAAGCTGAAGGAGAAGCAGAAGCAGAATGAGAATCAAAAGCAGAAGGATTAGCAGAAGAAACAGAAGAATAGAATCAGTAGCCATTGTAGCAGAAGCAGAAGGAGAAGCAGAAGGAGAAGCAGAAGGAAAAGCAGAAACAAGACGGAGAAGGAGAAACAGAAGGAGAAGCAGAAGGAGAAGCAGAAAGAGAAGCAGGTAAAGCAGAAGAAGCAGAAGCAGAAGGAGAATTAGAAGGAGAAGCAGAAGAAGAGAAGGAGAAGCAGAAGCAGAAGAAGATGCAGAAGGAGAAGCAGGAGAAGCAGAAGAAGCAGAAGCAGAAGCAGAAGCAGGAAAAGCAAAAGAAGCAGAGGAAAAAGTAGAAGCAAAAGAAGGAGAAGGAGAAGGAGAAGCAGAAGCAGAAGAAGAAGCATAAGGACAAGCACAAGCAGAAGGAGATGCAGGAGGAGAAGCAGGAGAAGCAGAAGAAGCAGAAGCTGAAGGAGAAGCAGAAGTAGGAGACGGAGGATAAGCAGAAGCAGAAGGAGAAGCAGAAGAGGAATGAGAAGCAGAAAAAGAAGCAGGAGAAGCACAATAAGCAGAAGCAGGAGAAGCCGAAAGAGTAGAAGCAGAAGAAGCAGAAACAGAAGCAGAAGGAGAAGCAGAAGCAGAAGGAGAAGCAGCAGAAGAAGTAGAACCAGAAATTCAGGCAGGAGAAACAGAAGAAGAAGAAGCATAAGGAGAAGCAAAAAGAAAAGCAGAAGGAGAAGTAGAAGAAGCAGTAGAAGAAGCAGAAAAACAAGCAGGAGAAGCAGAAGTAGATAGAGAATTAGAAGCAGAAGAAGCAGAAGCAGAAGAAGAAGCAGTAGAAGCATAAGAAGCAGAAGCAGGAGAAGCAAAAGCAGAAGAACAAGAAGAAGCATAAGAAGCAGAAGCAGAAGCAGAGGGAGAAACAGAAGAAGTAGAAGGAGCAGCAAAGGTGAAGCAGAAGGAGATGCAGAAACAGAAAGAGAAGCAGAAACGGAAGGAGAAGAAGAAGGATTAGTTGGAGAATCAGAAGAAGCAGAAGCAGAAAGAGAAGCAGTAGAAGGAGAAGGAGAAGCAGAAGCAGAGGAAAGGAAGGAGAAGCAGTAGAAGCATAGCGGGAGAAACAGAAGAAGGAGAGGAGCAGAAGGAGAAGCAGTAGCAGAAGGAGAAGCAGAAAGAGAAGCAGAAGAAGCAGTAGCAGGAGTAGCAGAAGCAGAAGAATCAGAAGAAGCCAAAGAAGCAGAAGCAGGACCTGAAGCAGAAGAAACAGAACAAGCAGAAGAAGCAGAAGCAGAAGCAGAACGAGAAGCAGAAGAAGAAGAAGGAGAAGGAGAAAGAGAAGGATTAGGAGTAGGAAGAGCAGAAGGAGAATCAGAAGCAGAACAAGAAGCAGAAGGAGCAGCAGAAGGAGAAGCAGAAGGAGAAACAGAAGGAGGTGCAGAAGCAGAAGAAGCAGCAGAAGGAGAAGCAGAAGCAGAAGGAGATGCAGAAGGAGAAGCAGGAGCAGCAGAAGAAGCAAAAGAAGGAGAAGCAGAAGTAGGAGAAGGAGAATGAGAAGGAAGGGCAGCAGAAGGAATAGGAGAAGCAGAAGGAGAAGCAGAAGCAGAATGAGAAGCAGAAAGAGAAACAGTAGAAGCAGAAGAAGCAGGAAAAGCAGAAGCAGATGATAGAGAAGAAGAAGAAGAAGAAGAAGAAGAAGAAGAAGAAGAAGAAGAAGAAGAAGAAGAAGAAGAAGAAGCATAAGGAGAAGTAGTAGAAGCAGAAGAAGCAGAAACAGGAGAAGCTGAAGATAAAGAATAAGCAAATGAAGCAGAAGCAGAAGCAGTGGGAGAACAGAAGAAGGAGAAGGAGAAGGAGCAGCAGAAAGAGAAGCAGAAGCAGAAAGAGAAGCAGAAACAGAAGGAGAACAAGAAGGAGAAGCAGGAGATTCAGAAGAAGCAGAAGTAGAAGCAGAAAGAGAAGAAAGAGAAGCAGAAGTAGAATCAGAAGAAACAGAAGAAGAAGAAGCAGAAGAAACAGAAGCAAAAGAAACAGAAGAAGGAGAAGAGCAGAAGCAGATGCAGAAGTAGAAGCAGAAGCAGAAGGAGAAGCAGAAAGAGAAGCAGGAGAAGCAGAAGAAGCAGGAGAAGCAGAAGCAGAAGAAACAAGAGAAGCCGAAGAAGCAGAAGCAGAATCTGAAGCAGAAGGAGAAACAGAAGAAGCACAATCTGAAGCAGAAGCAGAAGAAACAGAAATAGTAGAAAAAGCAGAAGCAGAAGCAGCAAGAGAAGCAGAAGAAGAAGACGGAGAAGGCGAGAGAGAAGGATTAGGAGTAGGAGAAGCAAAGGATAAGCATAAGCTGAAAGAGAAGCAGAAGGAGATGCAGCACGAGAAGTAGGAGAAGCAGAAGAAGCAGAGGCAGGAGAAGCAGAAGAAACAGAAGACGCAGAAGCAGAATGAGAAGCAGAAGGAGAAATTGAAGCAGAAGCAGAAGCAGAAGGAGAAGCAGAGCAGAAGGAGAAGCAAAAGAAGGAGAAGGAGAAGCAGAAAGAGAAGCAGAACGAGAAGCATGAGAAGCAGAAGCAGGAGAAGCAGAAGGAGAAGAAACAGAAGAAGGAGAAGAAGCAGAAGCAGAAGGAGAATCAGAAACAGAAGGAAAAGCAGAAAGAGAAGCAGGAGAAGCAGAAGAAGCAGCAGCAGGAGAAGCAGAAGCAGAAGAAGCCGAAAAAGCAGAAGCAGAACCTGAAGCAGAAGGAGAAGCAGGAGAAGCAGAAGAAGCAGAACCTGGAGAAGCAGAAGGAGAAGCAGAAGCAGAAAGAGAAGCAAAAGCATAAGGAGAAGCAGAAGAAACAGAAGAAGCAGAGGCAGTAGCAGAAGAAGCAGAAGATGCAGAAGCAGAAGGAGAAGCAGAAGGAAAAGCAGAAGAACGAGAAGGAGAAGGAGAAGGAGAAACAGAAGAGAAGAAGAAAGAGAAGCAGAAGAAGGAGCAGGAGAAGGAAAAGCAGCAGGAGAAGCAGAAAGAGCAGCAGAAGGAGAAGCAGGAGATGCAGAAACAGGAGAAGCAGAAGCAGAAGAAACAGGAGAAGGACAAGAAGCAGAAGCAGAAGCAGAACCTGAAGCATAAGGAGAAGCATAAGGAGAAGTATAAGGGGAAGCAGTAGAAGCAGAAGAAGCAGAAGCAGGAGAAGCAGAAGCAGAAGAAAAAGAATAAGCAAAAGAAGCAGAAGCAGAAGCAGTGGGAGAAGGAGAAGAAGGAGAAGGAGCAGCAGAAGGAGAAGTTGAAGCAGAAAGAGAAGCAAAAACAGAAGGAGAAGAAGAACGAGAAACAGGAGAATCAGAAAAAGTAGAAGTAGAAGCAGAAAGAGGAGAAGGAGAAGCAGAAGTAGAATCAAAAGAAACAGTAGAAGAAGAAGAAGAAGAAACAGTAGCAAAAGAAACTGAAGAAGGAGAAGAGCAGAAGAAGAAGCAGAAGGAGAAGGAGAAGCAGAAAGAGAAGCAGAAGAAACAGAAGAAGCAGAATCTGAAGCAGAAGCAGAAGAAACAGAAATAGTAGAATAAGCAGAAGCAGAAGCAGCAGGAGAAGCAGAAGAAGAAGACGGAGAAGGCGAAAGAGAAGGATTAGGAGTAGGAGAAGCAAAAGGATAAGCAGAAGCAGAAAGAGACGCAGAAGGAGAAGCAGCACGAGAAGTAGGAGAAGCAGGAGAAGCAGAAGCAGGAGAAGCAGAAGAAAGAGAAGACGCAGAAGCAGAATGAGAAGCAGAAGGAGAAATTGAAGCAGAAGCAGAAGCAGAAGCAGAAGGAGAAGCAGAAGGAGAAGCAGAAGAAGGAGAAGGAGAAGCAGAAAGAGAAGTAGAACGACAAACAGAACGAGAAGCAGAAGCAGGAGAAGCAGAAGCAGAAGAAACAGAAGAAGGAGAAGAAGCAGAAGCAGAAGGAGAAGCAGAAACAGAAGGAAAAGCAGAAAGAGAAGCAGGAGAAGCAGAAGAAGCAGCAGCAGGAGAAGCAGAAGCAGAAGAAGCCGAAGAAGCAGAAGCAGAACCTGAAGCAGAAGGAGAAGCAGGAGAAGCAGAAGAAGCAGAATCTGGAGAAGCAGAAGGAGAAGCAGAAGCAGAAAGAGAAGCAAAAGCAGAAGGAGAAGCAGAAGGAGAAGCAGAAGAAACAGAAGAATGGGAAGCAGAAGAAGCAGAAGCAGGAGAAGCAGAAGCATAAGAATCCGAAGAAGCAGATGCAGAACCTGAATCAGAAGGAGAAGCAGGGGAAGCAGAAGAAGCAGAATATGGAGAAGCAGAATGAGAAGCTGAAGGAGAAGCAGAAGCGGAAAGAGAATCAAAAGCAGAAGGAGGAGCAATAGAAACAGAAGAAGCAGTAGCAGTTGCAGCATAAGCAGAAGGAGAAGCAGAAGGAAAAGCAGAAGAACGAGAACAAGAAGGAGAAACAGAAGCAGAAGCAGAAGGAGAATCAGAAGGAGAAGCAGAAAAAGCAGAAGGAGAAGCACAAACAGAAGAATAACAAGCACAAGCAGAAGGAGATGCAGAAGGAGAAGCAGGAGAAGCAGAAGAAGCAGAAGAAGAAGAAGGAGAAGTAGAAGTAGGAGAAAGAGAAGGAAGAGCAGCAGAAGCAATAGGAGAAGCAGAAGCAGAAGCAGAATGAGTAGCAGAAATAGAAGCAGTAGAACCAGAAGAAGCAGGAAAAGCAGAAGCAGAAGAAAGAGAAGAAGAAGAAGAAGAAGAAGAAGAAGAAGAAGAAGAAGAAGAAGAAGAAGAAGAAGAAGAAGAAGAAGAAGAAGGAGAAGAAGAAGAAGGAGAAGCATAAGGAGAAGCAGGGAATCAGAGGAAGCAGAAGCAGGAGAAGCAGAAGCAGTAGAAAAAGAATAAGCATAAGAAGCAGAATTAGAGGAAGAAGGAGAAGGAGCAGCAGAAGGAGAATCAGAAGGAGAAGCAGAAGGAGAAGCAGAAGCAGAAGAAGAAGCAGAAGGAGAAACAGAAGCAGAAGAAGATGCAGAAGGAGAAGCAGGAGAAGTAGAAGAAGCAGAAGCAGAAGGAGAAGCAGAAGTAGGAGAAGGAGAAGGAGAAGCAAGAGCAGCAGAAGCAATAGGAGGAGCAGAAGGAGAAACAGAAGCAGAATGAGAAGCAGAATGAGAAGCAGTAGAAGCAGAAGAAGCAGGAAAAGCAGAAGCAGAAGTAAGAGAAGAAGAAGAAGTAGACGAAGAAGAAGAAGAAGAAGCAGCATAAGGAAAAGCATAAGGAGAAGCAGTAGAAGCAGAAGAAGCAGAAGCAGGAGAAGCAGAAGCAGAAGAAAAAGAATAAGCAGGAGAAGCAGAAGAAGGAAAAGGAAAAGCAGCAGCAGAAGGAGAAGCAGAAGCAGAAAGAGAAGCAGAAACAGAAGGAGAATAAGAAGGAGAAGCAGGAGAATCAGAAGAAGCTGAAGTAGGAGCAGAAAGAGAAGAAGACGAGAAGCAGAAGTAGAATCAGAAGAAACAGAAGAAGAAGTAGCAGAAGAAACAGAAGCAAAAGAACAAGACGAAGGAGAAGAGCAGAAGCAGAAGGAGAAGGAGAAGCAGAAGCAGAAGGAGAAGCAGAAAGAGAAGCAGGAGAAGCAGAAGGAGCAGGAGAAGCAGAAGCAGAAGAAACAAGAGAAGCCGAAGAAGCAGAATCTGAAGCAGGAGAAACAGAGGAAGCACAATCTGAAGCAGAAGCAGAAGAAACAGAAATAGTAGAATAAGCAGAAGCAGAAGCAGCAGGAGAAGCAGAAGAAGAAGACGGAGAAGGCGAAAGAGAAGGATTAGGAGTAGGAGAAGCAAAAGGATAAGCAGAAGCAGAAAGAGACGTAGAAGGAGAAGCAGCACGAGAAGTAGGAGAAGCAGGAGAAGCAGAAGCAGGAGAAGCAGAAGAAACAGAAGACGCAGAAGCAGAATGAGAATCAGAAGGAGAAATTGAAGCAGAAGCAGAAGCAGAAGGAGAAGCAGAAGAAGGAGAAGGAGAAGCAGAAAGGGAAGCAGAACGAGAAGCAGGAGAAGCAGCAGCAGGAGAAACAGAAGCAGAAGAAAGAGAAGAAGGAGAAGAAGCAGAAGGAGAAGTAGAAACAGAAGGAAAAGCAGATAGAGAAGCAGGAGAAGCAGAAGAAGCAGCAGCTGGAGAAGCAGTAGCAGAAGAAGCGAAGAAGCAGAAGCAGAACTTGAAGCAGAAAGAGAAGCAGGAGAAGCAGAAGAACCAGAAACTGGAGAAGCAGAAGGAGAAACAAAGCAGAAAGAGAAGCAAAAGCAGAAGGAGAAGCAGAAGTAGAACAGAAGAAACAGAAGAAGCAGAGGCAGTAGCAGAAGAAGCAGAAGATGCAGAAGCAGAAGGAGAAGCAGAAGAAGGAGCAGGAGAAGGAAAAGCAGCAGGAGAAGCAGAAAGAGCAAAAGAAGGAGAAGCAGGGGGTGGAGAATCAGGAGAAGCAGAAGCAGAAGAAACAGGAGAAGGACAAGAAGCAGAAGCAGAAGGAGAAGCAGAAACAGAAGAAGAAGCAGAAAGAGAAGGAGGGGAAGCAGAAGAAGCAGAAGCAGTAGAAGCAGAAGCATAAGAATCCGAAGAAGCAGAAGCAGAACCTGAAGCAGAAGGAGAAGCAGGGGAAGCAGAAGAAGCAGAATATGGAGAAGCAGAATGAGAAGCTGAAGGAGAAGCAGAAGCGGAAAGAGAATCAAAAGCAGAAGGAGGAGCAGAAGAAACAGAAGAACCAGTAGCAGTTGCAGCAGAAGCAGAAGGAGAAGCAGAAGGAAAAGCAGAAGAACGAGAACAAGAAGGAGAAACAGAAGCAGAAGCAGAAGGAGAATCAGAAGGAGAAGCAGAAGAAGCAGAAGGAGAAGCAGAAACAGAAGAATAAGCTTAAGGACAAGCACAAGCAGAAGGAGATGCAGAAGGAGAAGCAGGAGAAGCAGAAGAAGCAGAAGCAGAAGAAAAAGTAGAAGTAGGAGAAAGAGAAGGAAGAGCAGCAGAAGCAATAGGAGAAGCAGAAGCAGAAGCAGAATGAGTAGCAGAAAGAGAAGCAGTAGAACCAGAAGAAGCAGGAAAAGCAGAAGCAGAAGAAAGAGAAGAAGAAGAAGAAGAAGAAGAAGAAGAAGAAGAAGAAGAAGAAGAAGAAGAAGAAGAAGAAGAAGAAGAAGAAGAAGAAGGAGAAGGAGAAGGAGAAGCATAAGGAGTAGCAGTAGAAGCAGAAGCAGGAGAAGCAGAAGCAGAAGAAAAAATAAACAAAAGAAGCAGGAGTAGAAGCAGTGGGGGAGGCAGAAAAAGGAGAAGGAGAAGGAGCAGCAGAAGGAGAATCAGAAGCAGAAAGAGAAGCAGAAACTGAAGGAGAACAAGAAGGAGAAGCAGGAAAATCATAAGAAGCAGTAGTAGAAGCAGAAAGAGAAGGAGAAGAAGGAGAAGCAGAAGTAGAATCAGAAGAAACGGAAGAAGCAGAAGCAAAAGAAACAGAAGAAGGAGAAGAGCAGAAGCAGAAGAAGAAGGAGAAGCAGAAGCAGAAGGAGAAGGAGAAAGAGAAGCAGGAGAAGCAGAAGAAGCTGTAGAAGCTGAAGCAGAAGAAACAGGAGAAGCCGAAGAAGCAGAAGCAGAATCTGAAGCAGAAGGAGAAACAGAAGAAGCACAATCTGAAGCAGAAGCAGA
>NW_012292065.1:0-2924 GCF_000151885.1 Dipodomys ordii | reverse complement strand
TCAGGTTGGGGTATAGTCCGGGTATTTGAGGAGGGGTGGAGTGCCAGAATAAGGTGAGACAGAGTCTGCATCATGTTCAGGGGCTGCACTGCATTTTGCTGTGCATGTACTACTGCCATATAAAGAAGAAGGTGGTTTTCAAGTTTTTCCACTAAGAGACTCACTCCCTTGCCCAGTTCTCTTAACTATTATTCTGAGGAAGGCATTCCTGGGGATAGAATTTTCTGGGTCAAAAGACAGGGAGTTGTTTCTGTGTCAGGGATGGGAGAGACCTTGGGGCTTAAACTCAGGGCCTGGTTGGATGCTCAGGGATTGAACACATTCCCTCAGCCTTTGTGCTGAAGACTAGTCCTCTACAACTTGAGCCACAGCTCCACTCCTGGCCTTTTTTGGGGTCGTGAATTGGATGTAAGAGTCTCACAGACTTCCTTGCCATGGCTGGCTTCAAACAGCAATCCTCAGACCTCAGCCTCCTCAGTAACCAGGATTACAGGTGTGAACCACTGGTGCCTAGCTTTAAAGAAAATAATTGTAAAAAGTATTCTAAATATGTCTGGCCCCTGGTAAGCCCTGTATAATTGCTAGATGTTATTAATTAGGGTATCCTTTGTAGAATATGCCAGAATTCTTGGAGATCATTAGGCAGCATCATGAACAGATTGGATAACTTTGTGGGGCCCCAGGAGACATGGCAGGTGGCGGGGGGTGCACCCAGCTTCTGCTGTCAGGTTTTGTGAGAAACCCCCAAACCTGCAGCTCCCCGGCCTTTCCCGGGGGGGCCTCCCTGCTGACCTCTGTCCCTGGTCAAGTGGAGAGGGAGGCAGAGGATTCAAAGGGAAGTCTGGAAGGCTGGGGGGGGGGCTTGGCCTGCCCCCACAGAGCGTGAGGGACCCCTTACCCGGGGGGCGAAGGCTCGGAAGGACTTGGTGGTCAGGCGGATAATGGAATCAGATGGGATCTGTAGCAAGAGGCACAAAGACAGTTTAGGGGGAGGTCTAACGGGACTTATGGGGGAGGGCAGAGATGATGGCATCTCCCTGCAAGGTGAGTGGGCAACATGAGATGTGTGAACATACTTTGAGTCCCCAGGGCGTGTCTGTGGTCCGTGTGACCAGGTGAGGCGCGGGCCCCACACACGGGGTCTCCAGGGTTGAGGTGTGTGGTCACATGGGCCGAGCTGTGGCTCCGACTGTGACCTGGGTGGCCTCTGGGCAGCTACCCACAGGACAAAGTCACCCGTTCACCCAGAGCCTCCCAGAATACACCGCGACCCCTCAACAACCTGGCATTGTTGGTGGGACCTCAGTTTTTAAGAGGTGCTACAATGAACCATTGTTTTTTGTTTTGTTTTTTTGGGTCCAGTCGTGGGGCCTGAACTCTGGGCCTGAGCGCTGTCCCTCAGCTCTTCAGCTCAAGGCTAGTGCTCTACCACCTGAGCCACAGCACCACTTCCGGCTTTTTTCTTTTTGCTTATGTGGTGCTGAGGAATCGAACCCAGGGCCTCATGCATGCAAGGCAAGTGTTCTACCACTGAGCCACCTTCCCGGCCTAAGGAACCATTGTTGAACCCCGGAAATACTAAAGAGATTGAAGACGTAGAGCAGATATGAGTCACTACCCATCAACACTGGTCTCTGCTGGAGATAGGTGACTTGGAGCTGTGACCTAAACCATGTGCCCTTTTCACTTCAACTACAGGGTTGCTCCTAGATTTTTATAAAATTAAAACAGATCTACTTATAGGTCCAGCTTCATCATGATGGTTTACTTTTTTTTTTTTTTTGGGTCCGGTCGTGGGGCCTGAACTCTGGGACTGGGCGCTGTCCCTTAGCTCTTCAGCTCAAGGCTAGCGCTCTACCACTTGAGCCACAGCGCCACTTCCGGTTTTTTTCTTTTTGCTTATGTGGTGCTGAGGAATTGAACCCAGGGCCTCATGCATGCAAGGCAAGTGCTCTACCACTGAGCCACCTTCCCAGCCCCTGATGGTTTGTTTACTTTTGATTTGGTCTTTGTCCCCTTTTCTACGATAACTGTATGCATTTACCCAGGAATGGGATATCTTACCTCATTCGCTAAAACATTTTCAAGAAATTTCAACAAATCATTCAGATTTTTTAAATGTGAATTAGAATAATAGGTCTCAACTGAGTTGCCAGAGGCATCCTCGCTACTCAGGAGGTTGAGAACCTGAGGGTCAAGGTTCACAGTCAGCACTCAACGGGAACATAAGCAGCAAAACAAGGCTGGAGGTGTGGCTCAAGAGCTAGAGCTAGTCTAGGCAAACTGGAGGCACTGAATGAATCAAAGCGTTAGTACTGCCACTGCTACTACAGCTACTCATAGGCACAGACGAAGAGAAAAGTGAAATGTAGATATGCACACTGCAATGTCTTTGGTAGTTGTTATAAAAGAGAAAGAACTTGGGCTTTGAGCTTCCTGGCAGCCAAAGCAATAAGGGAAAGTTGGGCTGACTTGTATTCCCCCCCCCCAACTCAGTGTAAACAGAACAGTTTTACAATGTCAGGGAGAGGCCCCTGCTCTGCTTCCCTCCTCACCATGTCATCTGTAATGAAGAAGCTAAGGTAGCCGGCCTGGTAATAAACATGGCTGGCGGTGTTGAAGACATAACTGGAGATGGCAAAGTAGACCATTTTCTCGTGATCCTCGGGAAGGCTCATGACTGGAGCGTGTGCTGCCACCTCAGAGCGATTGTGGAGATTGAAGATTTCACTCTGGAGACAGAAAGGGGATCTGACTGGACTTTTCACAGCCTGTCTCTGGGCTGGACCCTGGGCCCTGAGTCAGGGGCTCTGGCTGGAGTCTCCTCAGTGAAATCCATGTTTACTTGGGGCTAGGATGCACCAGCCAGTCCCTCGTGAGCATGCTCTTACTGGTAAGGAGGAGGGAAAGGTGTGTCATAAAAC
>NW_012292064.1:0-8157 GCF_000151885.1 Dipodomys ordii | reverse complement strand
TCACTCCCCGCTGTATCGACGCTGTGTCCCGTTGTGTCCCGCTGTGTCCTCGCTGTGTTCCCCACTGTGTCCCACTGTGTCCCCCGCTGTGTCCCCCGCTGTGTCCTCGCTGTGTCCCCTGTTGTGTCCCGCTGTGTCCTCACTGGGTAGCCCACTGTGTCCCGCTGTGTCCCCCGCTGCCCCCCGCTGTGGCCCGCTGTGTCCCGCTGTGTCCCCCGCTTTACCTTGCTGTGTCCCGCAGTGTCCCCGCTATGTCCCGCTGTGTAACACTGTGTCCCGTTGTGTATCACTTTGTCCCACGCTGTGTCCCCAGCTGCGTCCCCTCTGTGTCCCCGCTGTGTCCCCCTGTGTCCTCGCTGTGTCCCCCACTGTCTCCCACTTTGATTCCCGCTGTGTTCCGCTGTGTCCAGCTGTGTCCTCGCTGTGTCCCCCGCTGTGTCCCCCGCTGTGACCCGCTGTGTCCTGCTGTGTCCCCCACTGTGTCCCTGCTGTCTCCCCGGTGTGTCACACTGTTTCCCGCTGTGTACTGCTGTGTCTCCCGCTGAATTCCTCTGTGTCCCGCTGTGTCCCAATGTGTCCTCGCTGTGTCATGCTCTGTCCTGCTCTGTCCCCACTGTGTCCCGCTGTGTCCCGCTGTGTCCCCACTGTGTGCCCGCTGTGTCCCTCTGTGTACCCCGCTGTGTCCACTGTGTCCCCTCTCTGTCCTCTGCTGTCCCCCGCTATGTCCCCCGCTGTGTTCCCCGCTGTGTCCCCCGCTGTGACCCGCTGTGTCCCGCTGTGTCCCCCGCTGTGTCCCCACTGTGTGCCCCCTGTGTCCCACTGTGTACCCCGCTGTGTCCAGCTGTGTTCCCGTTGTGTCCACTGCTGTGTCCTGCTGTGTACCCCGCTGTGTCCCGCTATGTTCCCGCAGTGTCCCCACTGTGTCCCGCTGTGTCCCGCTCTGTCCCTGCTGTGTCCCGCTGTGTCCCCCTGTGTCCCCCGCTGTGTCCCGCTATGTTCCCGCAGTGTCCCCGCTGTGTCCCGCTGTGTCCCACTGTGTCCCGTGGTGTCCCAGTTTGTCCTTCGCTGTGTCCCCAGGTGAGTCCCCGCTGTGTCCCCCGCTTTGTACTGCTGTGTCCGTGCAGTGTCCCCGCTGTGTCCCGCTGTGTCACACTGTCCAGTGGTGTTCTGCTTTGTCCCCCGCTGTGTCCCCCACTGAGTCCCCTTTGTGTCGCAACTGTGTCCCGCTGTGTCCTCGCTGTGTCCCCCGCTGTCTCCCGCTGTGTCCCCCGCTGTATCCCGCACCCCACAGTACCGCTGTGTCCTCGCTGTTTCCCCCACTGTGTCCAGCTGTGTCCTCCGTGTATCCCAAGCTGTGTCCCGCTGTGTCCCTCTGTGTACCCCGCTGTGTCCCTCTATGTTCCCGCAGTGCCCTCGCTGTGTCCCGCTGTGTCCCGCTTGTCCTCGCTGTGTCCCCCGCTGTGTCCCTTTGTGTCCCCAGCTGTGTACCCCGCTGTGTCCTGCTGTGTCCCCACTGTATCGACGCTGTGTCCTGCTGGGTCCCGCTGTGTCCTCGCTGTGTTCCTCGTTGAGTCCCGCTGTGTCCCCCGCTGTGTCCCCGCTGTGTCCCTGCTGTGTCCCTGCTGTGTCGCCGCTGTGTCCCGCTGTGTCCTGCTGTGTCCTCGCTGTGTCCCACGCTGTGTTCCACTGTGTCCCCCTGTGTCCCGCTGTGTCCCCGCTGTGTCCCGCTGTGTCCCCCGCTGTGTCCCGCTGTGTCCCTGCTGTGACCCTCTCTGTCCCCGCTGTATTGACGCTGTGTCCCGGTGTGTCCCGCTGTGTCCGCGCTGTGTTTCCGGCTGTGTCCCGCTGTGTACCCCTCTGTATCCCCCGCTGTGTCCCTCTGTGTCCCCTCTCTGTCCCCTGCTGGTCCCTGCTGTGTCCCCCGCTGTGTCTCGCTATGTCGCCCGCTTTGTCTCGCTGTGCCCCTGCAGTGTCCCCGCTGTGTCCCTCTGTGTCACACTGTGTCCCGTGTTGTCCCGCTTTGTCCCCCGCTGTGACCTCGCAGTGTTTCCCGCTGTGTCCTCGCTGTGTTCCCTGCTGTGTCCCGCTGTGTCCACCGTTGTGTCCACTGCTGTGTTCTCGCTGTTTCCCCCGCTGTGTCCCGCTGTGTCCTCGCTGGGTCCCCCGCTGTGTCCCGCTGTGTCCCCCGCTGTGCCCCGCTGTGTCCGACTGTGTCCCGCTCTGTCCCCGCTGTGTCCCGCTGTGTCCCTCTGTGTCCCCGCTGTGTGTCCGCTGTGTCCCGCTGTGTACCCCGCTGTGTCCAGCTGTGTCCTTTTGTGTCACGCTGTTTCCCCGCTGTGTCCCTGCTGTGTCCCTCTGTGTACCCCGCTGTGTCCAGCTTTGTCCCCGCTGTGTCTCGCTGAGTCCCACGCTCTGTCCCACACTGTGTCCTGCAGTGTCCCGCGCTGTGTCCCGCTGTGTCCCCCGCTGTGTCCCACTGTGTCCCCCGCTGAGTCCCCGCTGTGTCACCGCTGTGTCCCGCTGTTTCCTTGATGTGTCCCCTGCTGTCTCCCTCTCTGTCCCCCGCTGTGTCTCACGCTTTGTCCCCGCTGTGTCCCACTGTGTCTCGCTGTGTCCGGCTGTGCCCCCACTGTGTCCCGTTGTGTCCACAGTGTGTACCACGCTGTGTAACGCTGTGTGCCCGCTGTATCGACACTGTGTCCCGCTCTATCCTGGCTGTGTCCCCCGCTGTCTCCAGCTCTGTCCCCCGCTGTGTCTCACGCTTTGTACCCACTGTGTCCTATTGTGTCCCGCCGTGTCCCGCTGTGCCCCCACTGTGTCCCGTTGTGTCCACAGCTGTGTACCACGCTGTGTAACTCTGTGTGCCCGCTGTATCGGCGGGTGTCCCGCTGTGTCCTGCTGTGTCCTCGCTGGGTCTCCCGCTGGGTCCCGCTGTGTCCCCCGCTGAGTCCTCGCTGTGTCCCCAGCTGTGTCCCGCTGTGTCCTCACTGGGTCCCCCGCTGGGTCCCCCGCTGTGTCCCACTGTGTCCCGCTGTGTCCCGCTCTGTCCCTGCTGTGTCCCGCTGTGTCCCGCTGTGTCCCCCTGTGTGCGTGCTGTGTCCCGCTATGTACTCCGTTGTGTCCAGCTGTTTCACCGCTGTGTCCCCTGCTTTGTCCCGCTTTGTCTCGCTGTGTCCTCGCTGCGTCCCCAGCTGTGTCCCGCTGTGTCCCCCGCTGTGTCCCGCTGTGTCCCGCTCTGTCCCGCTCTGTCCCTGCTGTGTCCCGCTGTGCCCTGCTGTGTCGTCGCTGTGTCCCCCGCTGTCTCCCGCTCTGTCCCTCGCTGTGTCTCACGATTTGTCCTTGCTTTGTCCCACTGTGTCCCGCTGTGTCCCGCTGTGCCCCCACTGTGTCCCCTTGTGTCCACAGATGTGTACCACACTGTGTAACGCTGTATCCCCGCTGTATCGACGCTGTGTCCCGCTGGGTCTCGCTGTGTCCTCTCTGTGTTCCCTGCTGTGTCCCGCAGTGTCCCCCGCTGTGTCCCCCGCTGTGTCCTCGCTGTGTCCCCCGCTGTGTCCCGCTGTGTCCTCGCTGTGTCCCCCGCTGTGTCCTGCTGTGTCCCCCGCTGTGTCCCGCTGTGTCCTCGCTGTGTCCCGCTCTGTCTCCCCCTTGTCCCCGCTGTGTCCCGCTGTGTCCCGTGGTGTCCCGCTTTGTCCCCTGCGGTGTCCCCCGCTGAGTTCCCGCTGTGTCCCCGCCTTGTCCCGCTCTGTCCTCCCTGTGTCCCCCGCTGTGTCCCGCTGTGTCCCCTGCTGTGTCCCGCTGTGTCTACTGCTTTGTTCCTGCTGTGTCCCTCTGTGTCCCGCTGTGTCCCCCTATGTCCTCACTGTGTCCCACGCCGTGTTCCGCTGAGTCCTTGCTGTGTCCCCCGATGTGCCCCGTTGTGTCCCCAGCTGTGTACCCCGCTGTGGCCCACTGTGTCCCCGCTGTATCGACGCTGTGTCCCGCTGTGTCCCACTGTGTCCTCGCTGTTTCCCCCGCTGTCTCCCGCTCTGTCCCCCGCTGTGTCTCACGCTTTGTCCCAGCTGTGTCACACTGTGTTCCGCTGTTTCCCACTGTGCCCCCACTGTGTCCCGTTGTGTCCACAGCTGTGTACCACGCTGTGTAACGCTGTGTCCCCGCTGTATCGACGCTGTGTCCCGCTGGGTCCCGCTGTGTCCTCGCTGTGTTCCCCGCTGTGTCCCGCAGTGTCCCCCGCAGTGTCCCCTGCTGTGTCCTCGCTGTGTCCCCCGCTGTGTCCCACTGTGTCCTCGCTGGGTCCCCCGCTGTGTTCTGCTTTGTCCCCTGCTGTGTCCCGCTGGGTCCCACTGTGTCCCGCTCTGTCCCTGCTGTGTCCCGCTGTGTCCTGCTGTGTCCTCGCTGTGTCCCCCGCTGTCTCCCGCTCTGTCCCCCGCTGTGTCTCATGATTTGTCCTCGCTGTGTCCCACTGTGTCCCGCTCTGTCCCGCTGTGCCCCCACTGTGTCCCCTTGTGTCCACAGATTTGTACCACACTGTGTAACGCTGTATCCCCGCTGTATCGACGCTGGGTCCCGCTGGGTCCCTCTGTGTCCTCACTGTGTTCCCTGCTGTGTCCTGCTGTGTCCCCCGGTGTGTCCCCCGCTGTTTTCCTGTCTTTGTCCCCCGCTGTGTCCCGCTGTGTCCTCGCTGGGCCCCCCGTTGTTTTCCACTGGGTCCCCCGCTGTGTCCCTCTGTATCCCGATGTGTCCCCTGCTCTGTACCCTGTTTGTCCCGCTGTGTCCGCCGCTGTGTCCCGCTGTGTCCCCCGCTGTGTCCCGCTGTGTCTTTGCTGTGTCCCGCTCTGTCTCCCCCTTGTCCCCGCTGTGTCCCGCTCTGTCCCGTGGTGTCCCGCTTTGTCCCCCGCGGTGTCCCCCGCTGAGTACCCGCTGTGTCCCCGCTGTGTCCCGCTGTGATCTGTTGTGTCCCCCGCTGAGTACCGCTGTGTCCCCGCTGTGTCCCCGCTGTGTCCCCGCTGTGTCCCCGGCTGTGTCCCTCTGTGTCTACTGCTGTGTTCCTGCTCTGTCCCGCTGTGTCCCGCTGTGTCCCCCTGTGTCCTCACTGTGTCCCACGCTGTGTCCGCTGAGTCCTTGCTGTGTCCCCCGATGTGCCCCGTTGTGTCCCCAGCTGTGTACCCCGCTGTGGCCCACTCTATCCCCGCTGTATCGATGCTGTGTCCCGCTGGGTCCCACTGTGTCCTTGCTGTGTCCACCGCTGTGTCCCGCTGTGTCCACCGCTGTGTCCCACTGTTTCCCCGCTCTGTCCCGCTGTGTCCACCGCTGTGTCCCGCTGTTTCCCCCGCTGTGTCCCGCTGTGTCCCCCGCTCTGTCCCCCTGTGTCCACCGCTGTGTCCCGCTGTTTCCCCCGCTGTGTCCCGCTGTGTCCTCGCTGTGTCCCCCGCTGTCTCACTCTCTGTCATCCACTGTGTCTCACGCTTTGCCCTGCTGTGTCCCACTGTGTTCCGCTGTGTCCCGCTGTGCCCCCACTGTGTCCCGTTGTGTCCACAGCTGTGTACCATACTGTATAATGCTGTATCCCTGCTGTATCGACGCTGTGTCCCGCTGGGTCCTGCTATGTACTCGGTTGTGTCCAGCTTTGTCACCGCTGTGTCCCCCGCTTTGTCCTGCTGTGTCCTCGCTGGGTTCCCCGCTGGGTCCCGCTGTGTCCCCCGCTGTGTCCCGCTGTGTCCCGCTGTGTCCCGCTCTGTCCCTGCTGTGTCCCGCTGTGCCCTGCTGTGTCCTAGCTGTGTCCCCCGCTGTCTCGAGCTCTGTCCCTCGCTGTGTCTCACGATTTGTTCTTGCTTTGTCCCACTGTGTCCCGCTGTGTCCCGCTGTGCCCACACTGTGTCCCCTTGTGTCCACAGATGTGTACCACACTGTGTAACGCTGTATCCCCGCTGTATCGACGCTGTGTCCTGCTGGGTCCCGCTGTGTCCTCGCTGTGTTCCCTGCTGTGTTCCGCTGTGTCCCCCGGTGTGTCCCCCGCTGTGTCCTCGCTGTGTCCCCCGCTGTATCCCGCTATGTCCTCGCTGTGTCCCCCGCTGTGTCCCGCTGTGTCCCCAGCTGTGTCCCGCTGTGTCCCGCTGTGTCCCCTGCTGTGTACCCTGCTTGGTCCCGCTGTGTCCTCGCTGTGTCCTGCTCTGTCTCCTCCTTGTCCCCGCTGTGTTCCGTTGTGTCCCGTGGTGTCCCGCTTTGTCCCCCACTTTGTCCCCCGCTGAGTCCCCGCTGTGTCCCCGCTGTTTCCCGCTCTGTCCTCCCTGTGTTCCTGGCTGTGTCCCGCTGTGTCCCCTGCTGTGTCCTGCTGTGTCTACTGCTTTGTTCCTGCTGTGGCCCACTGTGGCCCACTCTGTCCCTGCTGTATGGACGCTGGGTCCCGCTGGGTCCCGCTGTGTCCTCGCTGTGTCCACCGCTGTGTACCGCTCTGTCCACCGCTGTGTCCCGGTGTGTCCCCCGCTCTGTCCCCCTTTGTCTACCGCTGTGTCCCGCTGTTTTCCCCTCTGTGTCCCGCTGTGTCCTCGCTTTGTCCCCCTCTGTCTCCCGCTCTGTCCCACGCTGTGTCTCACGCTTTGTCCCCGATGTGTCCCACTGTGTTCCGCTGTGTCCCGCTGTGACCCCACTGTGTCCCGTTGTGTCCACAGCTGTGTACCACGCTGTGTAACGCTGTGTCCCTGCTGTATCGACGCTGTGTCCCGCTGTGTCCCGCAGTGTCCCCCGCTGTGTCCCCCGCTGCGTCCTCGCTGCGTCCTCGCTGTGTTCCCCGCTGTGTCCTCGCTGGGTCCCCCGCTGTGTCCCACTGTGTCCCCCGCTGTGTCCCGCTGTGTCCCGCTCTGTCCCTGTTGTGTCCCGCTGTGTCCTGCTGTGTCCTCGCTGTGTCCCCCGCTGTCTCCTGCTCTGTCCCCCGCTACGTCTCACGATTTGTCCTCGCTGTGTCCCACTGTGTCCCGCTCTGACCCCACTGTGTCCCGTTGTGTCCACAGATGTGAACCACGCTGTGTAATGCTGTATCCCCGCTGTATCGACGCTGTGTCCCGCTGGGTCCCGCTGTGTCCTCGCTGTGTTCCCCGCTGTGTCCCGCAGTGTCCCCCGCTGTGTCCCCGCTGTTTCCTCGCTGTGTCCCCCACTGTGTCCCGCTGTGTCCTCGCTGGGTCCTCCGCTGTGTCCCGCTGTGTCCCCCGCTGTGTCCCGCTGTGTCCTGCTGTGTCCTCGCTGTGTCCCCCGCTGTCTCCCGCTCTGTCCCCCGCTGTGTCTCACGATTTGTCCTCGCTGTGTCCCACTGTGTCCCGCTCTTTCCTGCTGTGCCCCCACTGTGTCCCCTTGTGTCCACAGATTTGTACCACACTGTGTAACGCTGTATCCCCGCTGTATTCACGCTGGGTCCCGCTGTGTCCCGCTGTGTCCTCACTGTGTTCCCTGCTGTGTCCCGCTGTGTCCCCCGGTGTGTCCCCCGCTGTTTTCCTGTCTGTGTCCCCCGCTGTGTCCCGCTGTGTCTTCTCTGGGCCCCCCGCTGTTTCCCGCTGGGTCCCCCGCTCTGTCCCTCTGTATCCCGATGTGTCCCCTGCTCTGTACCCTGCTTTGTCCCGCTGTGTCCGCCGCTGTGTCCCACTGTGTCCCCCGCTGTGTCCCGGTGTGTCTTCGCTGTGTCCCGCTCTGTCTCCCCCTTGTCCCCGCTGTGTCCCGCTCTGTCCCGTGGTGTCCCGCTTTGTCCCCCGCTGTGTCCCCTGCTGAGTCCCCGCTGTGTCCCCGCTGTGTCCCGCTGTGTACTGTTGTGTCCGCCGCTGAGTACCGCTGTGTCCCCGCTGTGTCCCCGCTGTGTCCCAATGTGTCCCCGGCTGTGTCCCGCTGTGTCTACTTCTGTGTTCCTGCTCTGTCCCGCTGTGTCCCGCTGTGTCCCCCAGTGTCCCCCGCTGTGTCCCCCGCTGCGTCCTCGCTGTGTTCCCCGCTGTGTCCTCGCTGGGTCCCCCGCTGTGTCCCACTGTGTCCCCCGCTGTGTCCCGCTGTGTCCCGCTCTGTCCCTGTTGTGTCCCTCTGTGTCCTGCTGTGTCCTCGCTGTGTCCCCCGTTGTCTCCTGCTCTGTCCCCCGCTACGTCTCACGATTTGTCCTCGCTGTGTCCCACTGTGTCCCGCTCT
>NW_012292063.1:0-8160 GCF_000151885.1 Dipodomys ordii | reverse complement strand
AGGGCAGCAGAAGCAATAGGAGAAGCAGAAGGAGAAGCAGAAGCAGAATGAGAAGCAAAAAGAGAAGCAGTAGAAGCAGAAAAACCAGGAGAAGCAGAAGAAAGAGGAGAAGAAGAAGAAGAAGAAGAAGAAGAAGAAGAAGAAGAAGAAGAAGAAGAAGAAGAAGAAGAAGAAGAAGAAGAAGAAGAAGAAGTAGGAGCAGCATAAGGAGAAGCATAAGGAGAAGCATAAGGAGAAGCAGTAGATGCAGGAGAAGCAGAAGAAATAGAATAAGCAAAAGAAGCAGAAGCAGAAGCAGTGGGAGAAGCAGAAGAAGGAGAAGGAGAAGGAGCAGCAGAAGGAGAAGCGGAAGCAGAAAGAGAAGCAGAAACAGAAGGAGAATAAACGGAGAAGCAGGAGAATCACAAGAAGCAGAAGTAGAAACAGAAAGAGAAGTAGAAGAAGGAGAAGCAGAAGTAGAATCAGAAGAAACAGAAGAAGAAGAAGAAGAAGAAGAAACAGAAGCAAAAGAAACAGAAGAAGGAGAAGAGCAGAAGCAGAAGCAGAAGGAAAAGCAGAAGCAGAAGGAGAAGCAGAAAGAGAAGCAGGAGAAGCTGAAGAAGCAGGAGAAGCAGAAGCAGAAGAAACAGGAGAAGCCGAAGAAGCAGAAGCAGAATCTGAAGCAGAAGGAGAAACAGAAGAAGCACAATCTGAAGCAGAAGCAGAAGAAACAGAAAGAGTAGAATAAGCAGAAGCAGAAGCACCAGGAGAAGCAGAAGAAGAAGAAGGAGAAGGCGAAAGAGAAGGATTAGGAGTAGGAGAAGCAAATGGATAAGCAGAACCAGAAAGAGACGCAGAAGGAGAAGCAGCACGAGAAGTAGGAGTAGCAGGAGAAGAAGAAGCAGGAGAAGCAGAAGAAACAGAAGTCGCAGAAGCAGAATGAGAAGCAGAAGGAGAAATTGAAGCAGAAGCAGAAGGAGAAGCAGAAGCAGAAGAAGAAGCAGAAGAAGGAGAAGGACAAGGAGAAGGAGAAAGAGAAGCAGAAAGAGAAGCAGAACGAGAAGCAGGAGAAGCAGAAGCTGGAGAAGCCGAAGCAGAAGAAACAGAAGACGGGGAAGAAGCAGAAGGAGAAGCAGAAACAGAAGGAAAAGCAGAAAGAGAAGCAGGAGAAGCAGAAGAAGCAGCAGCAGGAGAAGCAGAAGCAGAAGAAGCCGAAAAAGCAAAAGCAGAACCTGAAGCAGAAGGAGAAGCAGGAGAAGCAGAAACAGCAGAATCTGGAGAAGCAGAAGGAGAAGCAGAAGCAGAAAGAGAAGCAAAAGCAGAAGGAGAAGCAGAAGAAACAGAAGAAGCAGAGGCAGTATCAGAAGAAGCAGAAGATTCAGAAGCAGAAGGAGAAGCAGAAGGAAAAGCAGAAGAACTAGAAGGAGAAGGAGAAGGAGAAACAGGAGTAGAAGCAAAAGAGAAGCAGAAGAAGGAGCAGTACAAGAAAAAGCGGCAGGAGAAACAGAAAGAGCAGCAGAAGGAGAAGCAGGAAATGCAGAAACAGGAGAAGAACAAGCAGAAGAAACAGGAGAAGGACAAGAAGCAGAAGCAGAAGGAGAAGCAGAAAGAGAAGGAGGGGAAGCAGAAGAAGCAGAAGCAGGAGAAGCAGAAGCATAAGAATCCGAAGAAGCAGAAGCAGAACCTGAAGCAGAAGGAGAAGCAGGAGAAGCAGAAGAAGCAGAATCTTTAGAAGCAGAATGAGAAGCAGGAGAAGCTGAAGCAGAAAGAGAATCAAAAGCAGAAGGAGAAGCAGAAGAAACAGAAGAAGTAGAAGCAGTAGCAGTTGTAGCAGAAGCAGTAGGAAAAGCAGAAGGAAAAGCAGAAGAACAAGAAGGAGAAGGAGAATCAGAAGGAGAAGCAGAAGAAGGAGAAGGAGAAGCAGAAGCAGAAGAAGATGCAGAAGGAGAAGCAGAAGAAGCAGAAGCAGAAGGAGAAGCAGGAAAACAGAAGAAGCAGAAGCAAAAGGTGAAGCAAAAGAAAGAGAAGGAGAAGCAGAGGCAGAAGAAGAAGCATAAGGACAAGCACAAGCAGAAGGAGATGCAGAAGGAGAAGCAGGAGAAGCAGAAGAAGCAGAAGCTGAAAGAGAAGCAGAAGTAGGAGATGGAGAAGGAGGAGAAGCAGAAGCAGAAGGAGAAGCAGAAGCAGAATGAGAAGCAGAAAGAGAAGCAGGAGAAGGACAAGAATCAGGAGAAGCCGAAAGAGAAGAAGCAGAAACATAAGCAGAAGGAGAAGCAGCAGAAGAAGTAGAACCAGAAATTCAGGCATGAGAAACAGAAGAAGCAGAAGCAGAAGGAGAAGCAAAAAGAGAACCAGAAGGAGAAGTAGAAAAAGCAGCCGAAGAAGCAGAAAAACAAGCAGGAGAAGCAGAAGCAGAAAGAGAAGTAGAAGCAGAAGAAGCAGAAGAAGCAGAAGAAGAAGCAGTAGAAGCATAAGAAGCAGAAGCAGGAGAAGCAGAACCAGAAGAAAAAGAAGAAGCATAAGAAGCAGAAGCAGAGGGAGAAACAGAAGAAGGAGAAGGAGCAGCAGAAGGTGAAGCAGAAGGAGATGCAGAAGCAGAAAGAGAAGCAGAAATAGGAGAAGAAGAAGGAGAAGTTGGAGAATCAGAAGAAGCAGAAGCAGAAAGAGAAGCAGAAGAAGGAGAAGGAGAAGCAGAAGGAGAAGGACAAGCAGGAGAAGCAGAAGAAGCAGAAGCGGGAGAAGCAGAAGAAGAAGAAGAAACAGAAGAAGGAGAAGGAGCAGAAGGAGAAGCAGAACCAGAAGGAGAAGCAGAAAGAGAAGCAGAAGAAGCAGTAGCAGGTGAAGCAGAAGCAGAAGAAACAGAAGAAGCCGAAGAATCAGAAGGAGAACCTGAAGCAGAAGGAGAAGCAGAAGCAGCAGAAGCTGGAAAAGCAGAAGCAGAAGAAACCGAACAAGCAGAAGAAGCAGAAGCAGAACGAGAAGCAGAAGAAGAAGGAGAAAGAGAAGGATTAGGAGTAGGAGGAGCAGAAGCAGAATAAGAAGCAGAAAGAGAAGCAGAAGGAGAAGCAGAAGGAGAAACAGAAGAAGCAGAAGCAGGAGAAGCAGAAGCAGAATGAGAAGCACAAGAAGGAGAAATTGAAGGAGAAGGAGAAGGAGACGGAGAAGCAGAAGGAGAATTAGGAGAAGCAGAAGAAGAAGAAGCAGGAGAAGCAGAAACAGAAGAAACAGAAGGAGAAGAGCAGAAGCAGAAGGAGAAGCAGAAGGAGAAGCAGAAGAAGCAGAAGCTGAAGCAGAAAAAGAAGAAACAGAAAAAGCAGAAGAAGAAGCAGCAGGAGAAGCAGAAGAAGAAGAAGGAGAAGGAGAAAGAGAAGGATTAGGAGTAGGAGAAACAGAAGGATAAGCAGAAGCAGAAAGAGAAGGAGAAGGATCAGCAGGAGAAGCAGAAGAAGCAGAAGCAGGAGAAGCAGAAGCAGAATGAAAAGCAGAAGAAGGAGAAATTGAAACAGAAGAAGATGCAGAAGGAGAAGCAGAAGCAGAAGCAGAAGTAGAAGCAGAAGAAGGAGAAGCAGAAGGAGAAGCATAAAGAGAAACAGAAGGAGAAGCAGGAGAACAGAAGCAGGAGAAGCAGAATCAAAAGAAATAGAAGAAGGATAAAAAGCAGAAGCAGAAAGGGAAGCAGAAACAGAAGGAGAAGCAGAAATAGAAGCAGAAGAAGCTGAAGAAGCAGAAGCAGAACCTCAAGCAGAAGGAGAAGCAGGAGAAGCAGAAGAAGCAAAATCTGGAGAAGAAGGAGAACCAGAAGGAGAAGCAGAAGCAGAAAGAGAATCAAAAGCAGGAGAAGCAGAAAGAGAAGCAGAAGAAACAGAAGAAGCAGAAGCAGAAGCAGTAGCAGAAGAAGCTGAAGATGCAGAAGCAGATAGAGAAGCAGCAGGAATAGCAGAATAACGAGAAGGAGAAACAGAAGGAGAAGAAGAATGAGAAGCAGAAGGAGAAGCAGGAAAAACAGAAGGAACAGAAGCAGACGGAGAAGCAGAAGAAGGAGAAGCAGAAGCAGAAGGAAAAGCACAAACAGAAGGAGATGCAGAAGGAGTAGCAGGAGAAGCAGAAGAAGCAGAAGCAGAAGGAGAAGAAGAAGGAGAAGAAGCAGAATCAGAAAAAGCAGAAGGAGAAGTAGAAAGAGAAGCCGACGAAGAGAAGCAGAACGAGAAGCAGGAGAAGCAGAAGAAGCAGAGCGTGAGAAGCAGAAGCAAAAGAAACAGAAGAAATAGAAGGAGCAGAAGCAGAAGGAGAAGCAGAAGCAGAAGGAGAAGCAGAAAGAGAAGCAGGAGAAGCAGAAGAAGCAGGAGAAGCAGAAGCAGAAGAAACAGGAGAAGCCGAAGAAGCAGAAGCAGAATCTGAAGCAGAAGGAGAAACAGAAGAAGCACAATCTGTAGCAGAAGCAGAAGAAACAGAAATAGTAGAATAAGCAGAAGCAGAAGCAGCAGGAGAAGCAGAAGAAGAAGATGGAGAAGGCGAAAGAGGAAGATTAGGAGTAGGAGAAGCAAAAGGATAAGCAGAAGCAGAAAGAGACGCAGAAGGAGAAACAGAAAGAGAAGTAGGAGAAGCAGGAGAAGCAGAAGCAGGAGAAACAGAAGAAACAGAAGAGGCAGAAGCAGAATGAGAAGCAGAAGGAGAAATTGAAGCAGAAGCAGAAGCAGAAGGAGAAACAGAAGCAGAAGGAGAAGCAGAAGAAGGAGAAGGAGAAGGAGAAGCAGAAAGAGAAGCCGAACGAGAAGCAGGAGAAGCAGAAGCAGGAGAAGCAGAAACAGAAGAAACAGAAGAAGGAGAAGAAACAGAAGGAGAAGCAGAAACAGAAGGAAAAGCAGAAAGAGAAGCAGGAGAAGCAGAAGAAGCAGCAGCAGGAGAAGCAGAAGCAGAAGAAGCAGAAGCAGTACCTGAAGCAGAAGGAGAAGCAGGAGAAGCAGAATCTGGAGAAGCAGAAGGAGAAGCAGAAGCAGAAAGAGAAGCAAAAGCAGAAGGAGAAGCAGAACTAGAAGCAGAAGAAACAGAAGAAGCAGAGGCAGTAGCAGAAGAAGCAGAAGATGCAGAAGCAGAAGGAGAAGCAGAAGGAAAAGCAGAAGAACGAGAAGGTGAAGGAGAAGGAAAAACAGAAGGAGAAGCAGAAAGAGAAGCAGAAGAAGGAGCAGGAGAAGGAAAAGCAGCAGGAGAAGCAGAAAGAGCAGCAGAAGGAGGAGCAGGAGATGCAGAAACAGGAGAAGCCTAAGCAGAACAAACAGGAGAAGGACAAGAAGCAGAAGCAGAAGGAGAAGCAGATACAGAAGGAGAAGCAGAAAGAGAAGGAGGGGAAGCTGAAGAAGCTGAAGCAGGAGAAGCAGAAGCATAAGAATCCGAAGAAGCAGAAGGAGAACCTGAAGCAGATGGAGAAGCAGAAGAAGCAGAATCTGGAGAAGCAGAAGGAGAAGCAGAAGGAGAAGCAGAAGCAGAAAGAGAATCAAAAGCAGAAGGAGAAGCAGAAGAAACAGAAGAAGTAGAAGCAGTAGCAGTGGTACCAGAAGTAGAAGGAGAAGCAGAAGGAAAAGCAGAAGAACAAGAAGGTGAAGGGAAACAGAAGGAGAAGCAGTAGGAGAATAAGAAGGAGAAGCAGAAGAAGGAGAAGCAGAAGCAGAAGAAGATGCAGAAGGAGAAGCAGAAGAAGCAGAAGCAGAACGAGAAGCAGGAAAAGCAGAAAAAGCAGAAGCAAAAGGAGAAGCAAAAGAAGGAGAAGGAGAAGCAGAGGCAGAAGAAGAAGCATAAGGAGAAGCACAAGCAGAAGGAGATGCAGAAGGAGAAGCAGGAGAAGCAGAAGAAGCAGAAGATGAAGGAGAAGCAGAAGTAGGAGAAGGAGAAGGAGGAGAAGCAGAAGCAGAAAGAGAAGCAGAAGCGGAATGAGACCCAGAAAGAGAAGCAGGAGAAGCACAAGAAGCAGAAGCAGGAGAAGCCGAAAGAGAAGAAGCAGAAGAAGCAGAATCAGAAGCAGAATTAGAAGCAGAAGCAGAAGGAGAAGCAGCAGAAGAAGTAGAACCAGAAATTCAGGCAGGAGAAACAGAAGAAGTAGAAGCAGAAGCAGAAGGAGAAGCAAAAAGAGAAGCAGTAGGAGAAGTAGAAGAAGCAGCAGAAGGAGAAGCAGCAGAAGAAGCAGAAAAACAAGCAGGAGAAGCAGAAGCAGAAAGAGAAGTAGAAGCAGAAGAAGCAGAAGCAGAAGAAGAAGCAGTAGAAGCACAAGAAGCAGAAGCAGGAGAAGCAGAAGCAGAAGATAAAGAAGAAGCATAAGAAGCAGAAGCAGAGGGAGAAACAGAAGAAGGAGAAAGAGCAGCAGAATGTGAAGCAGAAGGAGATGCAGAAGCAGAAAGAGAAGCAGAAACAGAAGGAGAAGAAGAAGGAGAAGTTGGAGAATCAGAAGAAGCAGAAGCAGAAGCAGAAAGAGAAGGAGAAGAAGGAGAAGGCGAAGCAGAAGGAGAAGGACAAGCAGGAGAAGCAGAAGAAGCTGAAGAAGCAGTAGCAGGAGAAGCAGAAGCAGAAGAAACAGAAGAAGCCAAAGAAGCAGAAGGAGAACCTGAAGCAGAAGGAGAAGCAGAAGCAGCAGAAGCTGGAAAAGTAGAAGCAGAAGAAACAGAACAAGCAGAAGAAGCAGAAGAAGAACGAGAAGCAGAAGAAGAACAAGGAGAAAGAGAAGGATTAGGAGTAGGAGAAACAGAAGGATAAGCAGAAGCAGAAAGAGAGGGAGAATGAGAAGGAGAAGCAGAAGGAGAAACAAAAGAAGCAGAAGTAGGAGAAGCAGAAGCAGAATGAAAAGCAGAAGAAGGAGAAATTGAAAAAGAAGAAGATGCAGAAGGAGAAGCAGAAGCAGTAGTAGAAGCAGAAGAACGAGAAGCAGAATGAGAAGCATAAAGAGAAACAGAAGGAGAAGCAGGAGAAGCAGAAGCAGGAGAAGCAGAATCAGAAGAAATAGAAGAAGGAGAAGAAGCAGAAGCAGAAAGAGAAGCAGAAACAGAAGGAGAAGCAGAAATAGAAGCAGAAGAAGCCGAAGAAGCAAAAGCAGAACCTAAAGCAGAAGGAGAAGCAGGAGAAGCAGAAGAAGCAGAATCTGGAGAAGAAGAAGGAGAACCAGAAGGAGAAGCAGAAGCAGAAAGAGAAGCAAAAGCAGAAGGAGAAGCAGAAGAAACAGAAGAAGCAGAATCAGTAGCAGAAGAAGCTGAAGATGCAGAACCAGAAAGAGAAGCAGAAGGAATAGCAGAAGAACGAGAAGGAGAAACAGAAGGAGAAGCAGAAGGAGACGCAGGAAAAGCAGAAGGAACAGAAGCAGACGGAGAAGAAGGAGAAGGAGAAGCCGAAGCAGAAGAAGAAGCAGAAGGAAAAGAACAAGCAGAAGGAGATGCAGAAGGAGAAGCAGGAGATGCAGAAGAAGCAGAAACAGAAGGAGAAGAAGAAGGAGAAGAATGAGAATCAGAAGAAGCAGAAGGAGAAGTAGAAAGAGAAGCCGACGAAGAGAAGCAGAACGAGAAGCAGGAGAAGCAGGAGAAGCACAAACGGGAGAAGCAGAAGAAGAAGAAACAGAAGAAGGAGAAGGAGCAGAAGCAGAAGGAGAAGCAGAAAGAGAAGCAGGAAAAGCAGAAGAAGCAGAAGCAGGAGAAGCAGAAGGAGAAGAAACAGGAGAAGGACAAGAAGCAGAAGCAGAAGGAGAAGCAGAAACAGAAGGAGAAGCCGAAAGAGAAAGAGGGGAAGCAGAAGAAGCAGAAGCAGGAGAAGTAGAAGCATAAGAATCCGAAGAAGCAGAAGCAGAACCTGAAGCAGAAGGAGAAGCAGGAGAAGCAGAAGAAGCCGAATCTGGAGAAGCAGAATGAGAAGCTGAAGTAGAAGCAGAAGCAGAAGCTGAATGAGAATCAAAAGCAGAAGGAGAAGCAGAAGAAACAGAAGAAGCATAAGCAGTAGCAGTTGCAGCAGAAGCAGAAGGAGAAGCAGAAGGAAAAGCAGAAGAACGAGAAGGAGAAGGAGAAACAGAAGGAGAAGCAGAAGGTGAATCAGAAGGAGAAGCAGAAGAAGCAGAAGGAGAAGCAGAAGCAGAAGAAGCAGAAGGAGAAGCAGAAGGAGAAACAGAAGCAGAAGAAGCAGCAGAAGGAGAAGCAGAAGCAGAAGAAGATGAAG
>NW_012292062.1:0-8163 GCF_000151885.1 Dipodomys ordii | reverse complement strand
GCGAGGACCTGCGGGACACAGCGAGACACAGCGGGACACAGTGGGGACACAGCAGTAGACACAGCGAGACACAGCGGGGGACACAGTGGGACACAGCGGGGAACACAGCGAGGACACAGCGGGGACACAGCGGGGACACTGCGGGAACATAGTGGGACACAGCGGGGCACACAGCGGGACAAAGCGGGACACAGCTTGGGACACAGCGGGAACACAGCAGGACACAGCAGGGGACACAGCGAGGACACAGCGGGACACAGTGGGACACAGCGTGGAACAAAGCGGGAGACAGCAGGGGACACAGCGAGGACACAGTGGGACACAGCGGCGACACATAGAGGACTCAGCGGGGGACACAGTGGGGGACAGAGCGGGACACATCGGAACACTGCGGGGCACAGCGGGGGACACAGCGGGACACAGCGGGGGACCCAGCGGGACACAGCGGGACACAGCGGGACACTGCGGGGCACAGCGGGGGACACAGCGGGACACAGCGGGGGACACAGGGAGGACACAGCTTAACACAGCATGGGACAAAGGGAGGACACAGCGGGACACAGCGAGACACAGCGGGACACAGCGGGGACCCAGCAGTGGACACAGCGGGACACAGCGGGGGACAAAGCGGGACACCACGGAACACAGCAGGACACAGCGTGAAACAGCGGTGAACCTGCGGGGACACAGCGGGACACAGCGGGGGACACAGTGGGACCCAGCGGGACACAGCGGGGGACACAGCGGGACACAGCGTCTATAGTGCGGGGACACAGCAGGACACAGCAGGTCACAGCGTGGGACACAGCGGGACACAGCGGGACACAGCGGGGGACACAGCAGGGACACAGTGGGACACAGTAGGACACAGCGTGGGACAAAGCGGGAGACAGCAGAGGACACAGCGAGGACACAGCTGGACACAGCGGGGACACAGAAGGGACTCAGCAGGGGACATAGTGGGAAAAAAGCGGGACACCACGGGACACAGTAGGACACAGCGGGACACAGCGGGGACACTGCGGGACACAGCCAGGAGACACAGCGGTGGACAGCGGGGGACAGAGAATGGACACAGCGGGACACAGAGGGGACACAGCTGGACACAGAAGGGTACACAGCGGGACACAGCGGACACACAACAGGGATAGAGCTGGACACAGAGGGACACAGAGGGGACAGAGCGTGACACAGGTGGACACTGAGGGAGACAGAGCGAGGACACAGCCGGACACAGCGAAACAAAGCGTGACACAGTGGGGACACAGCAGGGGAAACAGCGGGACACAGTGGGGGACACAGTGGGACACAGCGGGGTACACAGCAGGGACAAAGAAGGACACAGCGGGGGACACAGCGAGGACACAGCGGGACACAGCGGTGACACAGCGGGACACAGCTGGGGACACTTTGGGACACAGCGGGACACAGAGGAGACACAGCGGGGACACAGCGGGACCCAGCAGGACACAGCGGGGGACACAGCGGGACACAGCGGGACACAGCGGGGGACACTGCAGGGACACATTGGGACACAGTAGGACACAGCGTAGGACAAAGTGGGAGACAGCAGAGGACACAGCGAGGACACAGCTGGACACAGCGGGGACACAGAGGGGACTCAGCAGGGGACATAGTGGGAAAAAAGCGGGACACCACGGGACACAGTAGGACACAACAAGACACAGCGGGGGACACAGTAGGACAGAGCGGGGGACACAGCGGGGGACAGAGGGGGACACCACGAATAACAGAGCAAGGACACAGCGGGACACAGCGGGACACAGCCTCGATACAGCGGGATTCACAGCGTTACACAGCGGGTTACACAGCTGGGGACACAAAGGGACACAGTGGTGGACACAGAGGGACACAGCGGGACAGAGTGGGACACAGACGGGATAAATCGTGAGACACAGCGGGGGACAGAGCGGGAGACAGCGGGGGACACAGCGAGGACACAGCGGGGGACACAGCAAGTACTCAGCGGAACACAGCGTGGGACACATTGAGGACACAGGGGGACACAGCGGGACACAGCTGGACACAGCAGGAACACAGCAGTAGACACAGCGGGACACACCGGGGGACACAGCGGGACACAGCGGGGGACACAGGGAGGACAGAGCGGGACACAGCGGGGACACAGCGGGGACTCAGCGGCGGACACAGCGGGGGACAAAGTGGGACACCACGGGACAGCGCGGGACACAGCGGGGACAAGGGGGAGACAGAGCGCGACACAGCGAGGACACAGCGGGACACAGCGGGGGACACAGCGAGACACAGCGGGGAACACAGCGGGACAAAGCAGGGTACACAGCAGGGGACACAGCGGGACACAGCGGGGTACCCAGCGGGAAACAGAGGGGGGCCCAGCGAGGACACAACAGGACACAGCGGGGGACACAGACAGGAAAACAGCAGGGAACACACCGGGGGACACAGCGGGACACAGCGGGACACAGCGGGACACAGCGTAGATACAGCGGGGATACAGCGTTACACAGTGTGGTACACATCTGTGGACTCAAGGGGACACAGTGGGGGCACAGCGGGACACAGCGGGACACAGTGGGACAAAGCGAAGACAAATCGTGAGATACAGCGGGGGACAGAGCGGGAGACAGCGGGGGACACAGGGAGGACACAGCAGGGCACAGCGGCACACAGCAGGGACAGAGCGGGACACAGCGGGACACAGCGGGGAACACAGCGAGGACACAGCGGGACACAGCGTCGATACAGCGGGGATACAGCGTTGCACAGCGTGGTACACATATGTGGACATAACGGGACACAGTGGGGGCACAGCGGGACACAGCGGGACACAGTGGGACACAGTGAGGACAAATCGTGAGACGAAGCGGGGGACAGAGCGGGAGACAGTGGGGGACACATCGAAGACACAGCAGGACAAAGCGGGACACAGCAGCGACCGAGCGGGACACAGCGGGACACAGCGGGGGACCCAGCGAGGACACAGCGGGACACAGCGGGGGACACAGCGAGGACACAGCGGGACACAGCAGGGACAGAGCGGGACACAGCGGGACACAGCGGGGTAACCAGCGAGGACACAGCGGGACACAGCGGGGGACACAGAGGGGTAGAGAGTGGTACACAGCGAGGACACAGCGGGACACAGCGGGACACAGCGTTGATACAGCGGGGACACAGCGGGACACAACAGGGTACACAGCTGGGGACACAACGGCACACAGGGGGGGACACAGCGAGGAAACAGCGAAACACAGGGGGGACACAGCAAGGACACAGCGGGACACAGCGGGGGACACAGCGAGGAAACAGCGGGACACAGCGGGACACAGCAAGGGACAAAGTGGGGGACAGCGGGGGACACAGCAAAGACACAGCAGGACACCATGGGACACAGTGTGACACAGCGGGACACAGCGGGGGACCCATCGAGGACACAGCGGGATATATTGGGGGACACCGAGAGGACACAGCGGGGGACACAGCGGGGGACACAGTGGGACACAGCGGGGAACACTGCGAGGACACAGCGGGACAAAATGGGGGACACAGCGGGACACAGCGGGAGACAGCATTGGACACAGGAGGGGATAGCGGGGGACAGAGAGGGGACACAGCGGAACACAGCGGTGACAGAGCTGGACACAGCTGGGTACACAGCGGGACATACAGGACACACAGCGGGGACACAGCGGGACACAGCGGGGAACTCACCGGGACACAGCGGGGGACACAACAAGGACACAGCGGAACACTGTGGGAGACACAGCCAGGACACATCCGGACCCAGTGGAACACAGTGTGACACAGCGGGGACACAGCAGGGGACACAGCGGGACACAGTGGGGGACACAGGGGGGACAAAGCGGGACACAGCGGGGAAACAGCGGGACACAGCGGGAGACAGCGGGGACACAGCAGGGACACAGCGGTGGACACAGAGGGACAGAGCAGGGGACACAGCAGGAGACACAGAGGGACACAGCGGGACACAGCGGGGGACACAGGGGGTACACAGCGGGACACAGGGGGGACACAGTGAAGACACATTGGGACACAACGGGGACACAGCGGGACTCAGCGGGGGATACAGCAGTACACAGCGGGACACAGCGGGTCACAGCAGGGACAGAGCGGGTGACACAGAGGGGTACACAGCGGGACACAGCAGTGGACAAAGCAGGACACAGTGGGGGACACAGCGAGGACACTGCGGGACACTGCGGGAGACACAGCAAGGACACAGCGGGACACAGTGGAACACAGCGGGACATAGCAGTGACACAGCAAGGGACACAGCGGGACACAGCCGGAGACACAGCGGGACACAGCGGGGGAGACAGGGAGGACACAGCGGGACAAAGCGGGGGACACAGCGGGACACAGCGAGGGACACAGCGTCGATAGAGCGGGGACACAGGGGGGTACACAGCTGGGGACACAACGGGACACAGTGGGGGACATAGCGGGACACAACGGGACGCAGCGGGACACAGCGGGGCACAGCAGGAACAAAGCGGGAGACACAGCAGGGAACAGAGCAGGACACAGCGGGGGACACAGCGAGGACACAGCGGGACACAGCGGTGACACAGCGGGACTCAGCAGGATCACAGCGGGACACAGCGGGACACAGCGGGAAACAGCGGAGACACAGCAGGGGACAGAGCGGGACACAGCGGGGGACACAGGGGGGACAAAGCGGGACACAGCGGGGGACACAGCGGAATACAGCGGGACACAGCGGGGACACAGTAGGGACACAGCAGGGACACAGTGGGACAGAGCAGGGGATACAGCAGGGGCCACAGAGGGACACAGCGAGACACAGCGGGGGACACAGCGAGGACACATTGGGACACAGCGGGTACACAGCGGGACTCAGCGGGGGACACAGCAGGACACAGCGGGACACAGCGGGACACAGAGGGACACAGAGGGGCACAGTGTGGACAAAGTGGGCGACACAGCGGGGAACAGAGCATGACACAGCAGGGGACACAGGGAGGACACAGCGGGACACAGCGGGGACACAGTGGGGACACAGTGGGGGACACTAAGGGGCACAAACGGGACAACACGGAACACAGCGGGACACAGTGGGATACAGCGGGGACACTGCGTGGATACAGCGGGACACAGCGAGGGACACAGCAGGACACAGCGGGACACAGAGGGGGACAAGGCGGGACACAGCGGGGGACAGAGCGGGGGACACAGCGAGACACAACGGGTACAAAACGAGACACAGCAGATTACACAGCGGGCACACAGCCGGGACACAGCCGGGACACAGCGGAACACAGTGGGGAAAGAGCGGGACAAAGCGTGACACAGCGGGGTACACAGCGGGACTCACGGGGGACACAGCGGGGCACACAGTGGGACACACGGTGGACACAGCGAGGACACAGCGGGACACAGTGAGGACACAGCGGGACACAGCGGGGGAAACAGCGGGACACAATGTGGACACAGCAGTTGACACAGCGGGACACAGCGGGGGACAGAGGGGGACACAGCGGGGGACACAGGGAAGACACATTGGGACACAGCGGGGACACAGCGGGACTCAGCGGGGGACACTGCAGTACACAGCGGGACACGGCGGGACACAGAGGGGGACACAGTGGGACAGAGCGGGGGACACAGCAGGGGACACAGAGGGACTCAGCTGGACACAGCAGGGGACACAGGGGGACACAGCGGGACACAGGGGGGGATACAGTGAGGACACATTGGGACACAGCGGGGACACAGCGGGACTCAGCGGGGGACAGAGCATTACACAGCGGGACACAGCAGTGACACAGCTAGACACAACGGGGTACACAGCGGGACACACTGGGCACACAGCGGGGACACAGCGGAGAAAGAGCGGGACACAGCGCGACACAGCGGGTCACAGCGGGGTACACAGCGGGACACAAGGGGAACACAGTGTGGACACAGTGGGACACAGCAGGGGACACAGGGGGGACACAGCGGGACACAGCAGGACACAGAGGGGGACACAGTGGAACAGAGCAGAGGACACAGCAGGAAACACAGCGGGACACAGCGGTGGAAACAGGGGGGACACAGCGGGACACAGCAGGGGACACAGCGCGGACACATTGGGACACAGCGGGAACACAGCGGGACTCAGCGGGGGACACAGCAGGACACAGCGGGACACAGCGGGGGACACAGAGATGTAAACAGCGGGACACAGCGGGGAACACTGCGAGGACACAGCGGGACCAAGCGGGACACAGCGTCGATACAGCGGGGACACAGCGGGACACAGCGGGGTACACAGCTGGGGACTCAGCGGGACACAGCGGGACACAGCAGGACCCAGCGGGGAAACAGCGGGAACACAGTGGGACACAGCAAGGACACAGCGGGACACAGCAGGACACTGCGGGGCACAGCGGGGGACACAGCGGGACACAGCGGGGGACACTGGGAGGACACAGCGGAACACAGCATGGGACAAAGTGAGGACACAGCGGGACACAGCGAGACACAGCAGGACACAGCGTGAAACAGCGGTGAACCTGCAGGGACACAGCGGGACACAGCGGGGGACCCAGAGGGACCCAGCGGGACACAGCGGGGGACACAGCAGGACACAGCGGGGACAAAGCGGGACACAGCGGGGGACACAGCAGGGACAAAGCGTGACACAGTGGGGGACACAGCGAGGACACAGCGGGACAAAGCGGTGACACAGCGGGACTCAGCTGGGGACACTGCGGGACACATCGGGACACAGCAGGGACACAGCAAGGACACAGCGGGGGACACAGCAAGACACAGCCGGACACAGCCGGGGACACAGAGGGACACAGCGAGAGATACAGCGGGGGACACAGCGGGACACAGCGGAGAACAAAGAGAGGACACAGCGGGACCCAGCGGAACACAGCGTCGATAGAGCTGGGACACAGTGGGACACAGCGGGACACAGCTGGGACACTGAGGGAACATAGAGGGACACAGCGGGTACACAGCGGGACACAGCGGGGGACACAGAGTGGTACACAGCTGGACACAGCTGGAAACAAAGCGAGGTCACAGCCGGGGAAAAAGCGGGACAACACGGGACACAGTGTGACACAGCGGGACAGAACGGTGACACAGCAGGGGCAAAGCAGGACAAAGCAGGGACACAGCGAGACACAGCGGGACACCGCGGGGGACACAGCGGGGGACAGCAGGGGACAGGGGACACAGCGGGACACAGCGGGGACACAGCTGGACACAGCGGGGTACACAGAGGGACACAGCAGGCACACGCTGGGGACACAGCGGGACACAGCGGAACTCAGCGGGAGACACAGCAGTACACAGCGGGACACAGTGGGACACACCGGGGACACAGCAGGGACACAGTGGGGGACAAAGCGGGACACAGCGGGTCAGAGCGGGGGACACAGCTGGACACAGCGGGAGACACAAAGGGGTACACAGCGGGTCACAGCGGGGAACACAGCGAGGACACAGCGGAACACAGCGGGACACAGCGTCGATACAGTGGGGACAGAGCGGGTCACAGCAAGGACACAGCGGGACACAGCGGGACACAGCGGGGGACACAGCGGGACACAGCGGGGACACAGCAGGGACTCAGCGGGGGACACAGCGGGACACAGCAGGGGACACAGCGAGACACGGCGGGGACAAAGCTGGACACAGCGGGGTACACAGAGGGACACAGCAGGGACACAGCGGGGAAACAGCGTGACACAAAAGGACACAGCGAGACACAGCGGGGGACACAGCGAGGACACAGCTGCACACAGTGGGGGACACAGCAAGGACAGAGCGGGACACAGCGGGACACAGAGGGGGACACAGGAAGGACACAGCGGTACACAGAGGGGGACAGAGCGAGGACACATTGGGACACAGCGGGACTCAGCGGGGGACACAGCAGTACACAGCGGGACACAGCGGGGACACAGCAGGGACACAGCGGGGGACACAGCGGGACACAGCGGGGGGACACAGAGGGGTACACAGCGGGACACAGCGGGGAAAAAACTAAGGCCACAACAGAACACAGCGTGGGATACAGCGAGGACACAGCGGGACACAGCGGGACACAGCGGGGACAAAGCAGTAGACACAGCGGGACACAGTGGCGGAAACAGCGGGACACAGCGTGGGACATGA
>NW_012292061.1:0-8168 GCF_000151885.1 Dipodomys ordii | reverse complement strand
GAAGAAGCAGCAGCAGGAGAAGCAGAAGCAGAAGAAGCCGAAGAAGCAGAAACAGAACTTGAAGCAGAAGGAGAAGCAGGAGAAGCAGAAGAAGCAGTATCTGGACAAGCAGAATGAGATGCAGAAGCAGAAAGAGAAGCAAAAGCAGAAGGAGAAGCAGAAGGAGAAGCAGAAGAAGCCGAGGCAGTAGCTGAAGAAGCAGAAGATGCAGAAGCAGAAGGAGAAGCAGAAGGAATAGCAGAAGAACGAGAAGGAGAAGGAGTAGGAGAAACAGAAGGAGAAGCAGAAAGAGAAGCAGAAGAAGGAGAAGGAGAAGGAAAAGCAGCAGGAGAAGCAGAAAGAGCAGCAGTATGAGAAGCAGGAGATGCAGAAACAGGAGAAGAACAAGCAGAAGAAACAGGAGAAGGACAAGAAGCAGAAGCAGAAGGAGAAGCAGAAAGAGAAGGAGGGGAAGCAGAAGAAGCAGAAGCAGGAGAAGCAGAAGCATAAGAATGCGAAGAAGCAGAAGGAGAACCTGAAGCAGAAGGAGAAGCAGGAGAAGCAGAAGAAGCAGAATCTTAAGAAGCAGAATAAGAAGCAGAACGAGAAGCAGAAGCAGAAAGAGAATCAAAAGCAGAAGGAGAAGCAGAAAAAACAGAGGAAGTAGAAGCAGTAGCAGTTGTAGCCGAAGCAGAAGGAAAAGCAGAAGAACAAGAAGGAGAAGGAGAAACAGAAGGCGAAACAGAAGGAGAAGCAGAAAGAGACGCAGGTAAAGCAGAAGGAGAAGAAGCAGAAGGAGAAGCAGAAGGAGAAGCAGAAGAAGGAGAAGGAGAAGTAGAAGAAGATGCAGAAGGAGAAGCAGGAGAAGCAGAAGAAGGAGAAGCAGGAGAAGCAGAAGAAGCAGAAGTAGAAGGAGAAGCAGAAGTAGGAGAAGGAGAAGGAGAAGGAAGGGCAGTAGAATCAATAGGAGAAGCAGAAGGAGAAGCAGAAGCAGAATGAGAAGCAGAAAGAGAAGCAGTAGAAGCAGAAGAAGCAGGAAAAGCATAAGCAGAAGAAAGAGAAGAAGAAGATGAAGAAGAAGAAGAAGAAGAAGAAGAAGAAGAAGAAGAAGAAGAAGAAGAAGAAGAAGAAGAAGAAGAAGAACAAGAACAAGAAGAACAAGAAGAAGAAGAAGAAGAAGAAGCATAAGGAGAAGCAGTAGAAGCAGAAGAAGCAGAAGCAGGAGAAGCAGAAGCAGAAGAAAAAGAATAAGCAAAAGAAGCAGAAGCAGAAGCACTGGGAGAAGCAGAAGAAGGAGAAGGAGAAGGAGCAGCAGAAGGAGAAGCAGAAGCAGAAAGAGAAGCAGAAACAGAAGGAGAACAAGAAGGAGAACAGGAGAATCAGAAGAAGCAGAAGAGGAAGCAGAAAGAGGAAAAGAAGGAGAAGCAGAAGTAGAATCAGAAGAAACAGAAGAAGAAGGAGAAGAAACAGAAGCAAAAGAAACAGAAGAAGGAGAAGAGCAGAAGCAGAAGCAGAAGGAGAAGCAGAAGCGAAGGAGAAGCAGAAAGAGAAGCAGGAGAAGCAGAAGCAGGAGAAGCAGAAGCAGAAAAAACAGGAGAAGCCGAAGAAGCAGAAGCAGAATCTGAAGCAGAAGGAGAAACAGAAGAAGCACAATCTGAAGCAGAAGCAGAAGAAACAGTAATAGTATAATAAGCAGAAGCAGAAGCAGCAAGAGAAGCATAAGAAGAAGAAGTCGGAGAAGGCGAGAGAGAAGGATTAGGAGTAGGAGAAGCAAAAGGATAAGCAGAAGCAGAAAGAGACGCAGAAGGAAAAGCAGCACGAGAAGTAGGAGAAGCAGGAGAAGCAGAAGCAGGAGAAGCAGAAGAAACAGAAGACGCAGAAGCAGAATGAGAAGCAGAAGGAGAAATTGAAGCAGAAGCAGAAGGAGAAGCAGAAGCAAAAGGAGAAGCAGAAGAAGAGAAGGAGAAGCAGGACGAGAAGCAGGAGAAGCAGAAGCAGGAGAAGCAGAAGCAGAAGAAACAGAAGAAGGAGAAGAAGCAGAAGCAGAAGGAGAAGCAGAAACAGAAGGAAAAGCAAAAAGAGAAGCAGGAGAAGCAGAAGAAGCAGCAGCAGGAGAAGCAGAAGCAGAAGAAGCCGAAGAAGCAGAAGCAGAACCTGAAGCAGAAGGAGAAGCAGGAGAAGCAGAAGAAGCAGAATCTGGAGAAGCAGAAGGAGAAGCAGAAGCAGAAAGAGAAGCAAAAGCAGAAGAAGCAAAAGAAACAGAAGAAGCAGTGGCAGTAGCAGAAGAAGCAGAAGATGCAGAAGCAGAAGGAGAAGCATAAGGAAAAGCAGAAGAACGAGAAGGAGAAGGAGAAGGAGAAACAGAAGGAGAAGCAGAAAGAGAAGCAGAAGAAGGAGCAGGAGAAGGAAAAGCAGCAGGAGAAGCAGAAAGAGCAGCAGAAGGAGAAGCAGGAGAAGCAGAAACAGGAGAAGCAGAAGCAGAAGAAACAGGAGAAGGACAAGAAGCAAAAGCAGAAGGAGAAGCAGAAACAGAAGGAGAAGCAGAAAGAGAAGGAGGGGAAGCAGAAGAAGCAGAAGCAGGAGAAGCAGAAGCATAAGAATCCGAAGAAGCAGAAGCAGAACCTGAAGCAGAAGGAGAAGCAGAAGAAACAGAAGAAGTAGAAGCAGTAGCAGTTGTAGCAGAAGCAGAACGAGAAGCAGAACGAAAAGCAGAAGAACAAGATGGAGAAGGAGAAACAGAAGGAGCAGCAGAAGGAGAAGCAGAAAGAGAAGCAGGTAAAGCAGAAGAAGAAGCAGAAGGAGAATCAGAAGGAGAAGCAGAAGAAGAAGAAGGAGAAGCAGAAGAAGATGCAGAAGGAGAAGCAGAAGAAGCAGAAGCAGAAGGAGAAGAAGGAAAACAGAAGAAGCAGAAGCAAAAGGAGAAGCAAAAGAAGGAGAAGGAGAAGCAGAAGCAGAAGAAAAAGCATAAAGACAACCACAAGCAGAAGGAGATGCAGAAGGAGAAGCAGGAGAAAGAGAAGAAGCAGAAGCTGAAGGAGAAGCAGAAGTAGGAGGAGGAGAAGGAGGAGAAGCAGAAGGAGAAGCAGAAGCGGAATGAGAAGCAGAAACAGAAGCAGGAGAAGCACAAGAAAAAGAAGCAGGAGAAGCCGAAACAGAAGAAGCAGAAGAAGCAGAAACAGAAGCAGAAGTAGAAGCAGAAGCAGAAGGAGAAGCAGCAGAACAAGTAGAACCAGAAATTCAGGCAGGAGAAACAGAAGACGCAGAAGCAGAAGCAGAAGGAGAAGCAAAAAGAGAAGCAGAAGAAGAAGTAGAAGAACCAACAAAAGGAGAAGCAGCAGAAGAAGCAGAAAAACAAGCAGGAGAAGCAGAAGCAGAAAGAGAAGTAGAAGCAGAAGAAGCAGAAGAAGAAGAAGAAGAAGAAGCAGAAGAAGCATAAGAAGCAGAAGCAGGAGAAGCAGAACCAGAAGAAAAAGCATAAGAAGCAGAAGCAGAGGGAGAAGCAGAAGAAGGAGAAGGAGCAGCACAAGGAGAAGCAGAAGGAGAATCAGGAGGAGAAGCAGAAGAAGGAGAAGCAGAAGCAGAAGAAGAAGCAGAAGCAGAAGAAGATGCAGAAGGAGAAGCAGGAGAAGCAGAAGAAGCAGAAGCAGAAGGAGAAGCAGGAGAAGGAGAAGGAGAAGGAAGGGCAGCAGAATCAATAGGAGAAGCAGAAGGAGAAGCAGAAGCAGAAGAAACAGAAGGAGAAGAAGCAGAAGCAGAAGAAGAAGCAGAAACAGAAGGAAAAGCAGAAAGAGAAGCAGGAGAAGCAGAAGAAGCAGCAGCAGGAGAAGCAGAAGCAGAAGAAGCCGAAGAAGCAGAAGCAGAACCTGAAGCAGAAGGAGAAGCAGGAGAAGGAGAAGAAGCAGAATCTGGAGAAGCAGAAGGAGAAGCAGAAGCAGAAAGAGAAGGAAAAGCATAAGGAGAAGCAGAAGAAACAGAAGAAGCAGAGGCAGTAGCAGAAGAAGCAGAAGATGCAGAAGCCGAAGGAGAAGCAGAAGGAAAAGCAGAAGAACGAGAAGGAGAATGAAAAGGAGACACAGAATGAGATGCAGAAAGAGAAGCAGAAGAAGGAGCAGGAGAAGGAAAAGCAGCAGGAGAAGCAGAAATAGCAGCAGAAGGAGAAGCAGGAAATGCAGAAACAGGAGCAGCAGAAGCAGAAGAAACAGGAGAAGGACAAGAAGCAGAAGGAGAAGCAGAAACAGAAGGAGAAGCAGAAAGAGAAGGAGAGGAAGCAGAATAAGCAGAAGCAGGAGAAGCAGAAGCATAAGAATCCGAAGAAGCAGAAGCAGAACCTGAAGCAGAAGGAGATGCAGGAGAAGCAGAAGAAGCAGAATCTGGAGAAGCAGAAGGAGAAGCAGAAGCAGAAAGAGAATCAAAAGCAGAAGGAGAAGCAGAAGAAACAGAAGCAGTAGAAGCACTAGCAGTTGTACAGAAGCAGAAGGAAAAGCAGAAGAACAAGAAGGAGAAGGAGAAAGAGTAGGAGAAGCAAAAGAAGAAGCAGAAAGAGAAGCAGGTAATGCAGAATAAGAAGGAGCAGAAGGAGAATCAGAAGGAGAAACAGAAGAAGGAGAAGGAGAAGCAGAAGAAGATGCAGAAGGAGAAGCAGGAGAAGCAGAAGAAGCAGAAGCAGAAGGAGAAGGACAAGCAGAAGAAGCAGAAGCAAAAGGAGAAGCAAAAGAAGGAGAAGGAGAAGCAGATGCAGAATAAGGACAAGCACAAGCAGAAGGAGATGCAGAAAGAGAAGCAGGAGAAGCAGAATAAGCAGAATCTGAAGTAGAAGAAAGAAAAAAAGCAGAAGAAGCAGAAGAGGAAGCAGCAGGAGAAGCAGAAGCAGAAGAAGGAGAAGGAGAAAGAGAAGGATTTGGAGTAGAAGAAACAGAAGGATAAGCAGAAGCAGAAAGAGAAGGAGAAGGAGAAGCAGGAGAAGCAGAAGCAGGAGAAGCAGAAGCAGAATGAAAAGCAGAAGAAGGAGAAATTGAAACAATAGAAGATGCAGAAGGAGAAGCAGAAGCAGAAGCAGAAGGAGAAGCAGAAGAAGGAGGAGAAGGAGAAGCAGAAGGAAAATCATAAAGAGAAACAGAAGGAGAAGAAGGAGAAGCAGAAGCGGGAGAAGCAGAAGGAGAAGAAATAGAAGAAGGAGAAGAAGCAGAAGGAGAAGCAGAAACAGAAAGAGATGCAGAAATAGAAGCAGAAGAAGCTGAAGAAGCAGAAGAAGCAGAATCTGGAGAAGAAGAAGGAGAACCAGAAGGAGAAGCAGAAGCAGAGAGAGAAGCAAAAGCAGAAGGAGAAGCAGAAGGAACAGAAGAAGCAGAAGCAGAAGCAGTAGCAGAAGAAGCTGAAGATGCAGAAGCAGAAGGAGAAGCAGAAGGAAAAGCAGAACAAGAAGGAGAAGGAGAAACAGAAGGAGAAGCAGAAGGAGAAGCAGAAGGAGAAGCAGGAAAAGGAGAAGAAGCAGTAGCAGACGGAGAAGGAGAAGCAGAAGTAGAAGAAGAAGCATAAGGACAAGCACAAGCAGAAGGAGATGCAGAAGGAGAAGCAGGAGAAGCAGAAGAAGCAGAAACAGAAGGAGTAGAAGAAGAAGAAGAAGCAGAAGAAGCAGAAGCAGAAGCAGAAAGAGAAGCAGACGAAGAGAAGCAGAACGAGAAGCAGGAGAAGCAGAAGAAGAAGAAACAGAAGAAGGAGAAGTAGCAGAAGCAGAAAGAGAAGTAGAAGGAGAAGGAGGGGAAGCAGAAGAAGCAGAAGCATAAGAATCCGAAGAAGCAGAAGCAGAACCTGAAGCAGGAGAAGTAGAAGAAGCAGAATCTGGAGAAGCAGAATGAGAAGCAGAAGCAGAAGCAGAAAGAGAATCAAAAACAGAAGTAGAAACAGAAGAAACAGAAGAAGCAGAAGCAGTAGTCGTTGTAGCAGAAGCAGAAGGAGAAGCAGTAGGAAAAGCAGAAGAACGAGAAGGAGAAGTAGAAGCAGAAGGAGAATCAGAAGGAGAAGCAGAAGAAGGAGAAGGAGAAGCAGAAGCAGAAGAAGAGAGCAGAAGGAGAAGAAGAAGCAGAAGAAGATGCAGAAGGAGAAGCAGAAGAAGCAGAAGCAGAAGCAGAAGCAGAAGTAGGAGAAGGAGAAGTAGAAGCAGAAGAAACAGAAGAAGAAGAAGCAGGAGAAACAGAAGCAAAAGAAACAGAAGAAGGAGAAGAGCAGAAGCAGAAGGAGAAGCAGAAACAGAAGGAAAAGCAGAAAGAGAAGCAGGAGAAGCAGAAGAAGCAGCAGCAGGAGAAGCAGAAGCAGAAGAAGCCGAAGAAGCAGAAGCAGAACCTGAAGCAGAAGGAGAAGCAGGAGAAGCAGAAGAAGCAGAATCTGGAGAAGCAGAAGGAGAAGCAGAAGCAGAAAGAGAAGCAGAAAGAGAAGCAGGAGAAGCATAAGAAGCAGGAGAAGCAGAACAAGAAGAGGGAGAAGGCCAAAGAGAAGGATTAGGAGTAGGAGAAGCAAAAGAATAAGCAGAAGCAGAAAGAGACGCAGAAGGAGAAGCAGCACGAGAAGTAGGAGAAGCAGGAGAAGCAGAAGCAGGAGAAGCAGAAGAAACAGAAGACGCAGAAGCAGAATGAGAAGCAGAAGGGGAAATTGAAGCAGAAGCAGAAGGAGAAGCAGAGGCAGAAGGAGAAGCAGAAGAAGGAGAAGGAGAAGCAGAAAGAGAAGCAGAAAGAGAAGCAGAACGAGAAGCAGTAGAAGCAGAAGCAGGAGAAGCAGAAGCAGAAGAAACAGAAGGAGAAGAAGCAGAAGCAGAAGGAGAAGCAGAAACAGAAGGAAAAACAGAAAGAGAAGCAGGAGAAGCAGAAGAAGCAGCAGCAGGAGAAGCAGAAGCAGAAGAAGCCGAAGAAGCAGAAGCAGAACCTGAAGCAGAAGGAAAAGCAGGAGAAGAAGAAGAAGCAGAATCTGGAGAAGCAGAAGGAGAAGCAGAAGCAGAAAGAGAAGCAAAAGCAGAAGGAGAAGCAGAAGAAACAGAGGCAGTAGCAGAAGATGCAGAAGCAGAAGGAGAAGCAGAAGGAAAAGAAGAAGAACGAGAAGGAGAAGGAGAAACAGAAGGAGAAGCAGAAAGAGAAGCAGAAGAAGGAGCAGGAGAAGGAAAAGCAGCAGGAGAAGCAGAAAGAGCAGCATAAGGAGAAGCAGGAGATGCAGAAACAGGAGAAGCAGAAGCAGAAGCAGAAGAAACAGGAGAAGGACAAGAAGCAGAATCAGAAGGAGAAGCAGAAACAGAAGGAGAAGCAGAAAGAGAAGGAGGGGAAGCAGAAGAAGCAGAAGCAGGAGAAGCAGAAGCATAAGAATCCGAAGAAGCAGAAGCAGAACCTGAAGCAGAAGGAGAAGCTGGAGAAGCAGAAGAAGCAGAATCTGGAGAAGCAGAATGAGAAGCAGAAGGAGAAGCAGAAGCAGAAAGAGAATCAAAAGCAGAAGGAGAAGCAGAAGAAACAGAAGAAATAGAAGCAGTAGCAGGTGTAGCAGAAGCAGAACGAGAAGCAGAAGAACAAGAAGGGGAAGGAGAAACAGAAGGAGAAGCAGAAAGTGAAGCAGGTAAAGCAGATGAAGAAGAAGCAGAAGGAGAATCAGAAGGAGAAGCAGAAGAAGGAGAAGCAGAAGCAGAAGAAGATGAAAAATGAGAAGCAGAAGAAGCAGAAGCAGAAGGAGAAGAAGGAAAAGCAGAAGAAGCAGAAGCAAAAGGAGAAGCAAAAGAAGGAGAAGGAGAAGGAGAAGCAGAAGCAGAAGAAGAAGTATAAGGACAAGCACAAGCAGAAAGAGATGCAGAATTAGAAGCAGGAGATACAGAAGAAGCAGAAGCTGAAGGAGAAGCAGAAGTAGGAGAAGGAGAAGGAGGAGAAGCAGAAGGAGAAGGAGAAGCGGAATGAGAAGCAGAAAGAGAAGCAGGAGAAATACAAGAAAAAGAAGCAGGAGAAGCCGAAAGAGAAGAAGCAGAAGAAGCAGAAACAGAAGCAGAAGTAGAAGCAGAAGCAGAAGCAGAAGGAGAAGCAGCAGAAGAAGTAGAACCAGAAATTCAGGCAGGAGAAACAGAAGAAGCAGAGCAGACGCAGATCGAGAAGCTAAAGAGAAGCAGAGAGAGTAGAGATCAGCAGTAGGAGAAGCAGCAGAGAGCAGAAAACAACAGGAGAAGCAGA
>NW_012292060.1:0-2336 GCF_000151885.1 Dipodomys ordii | reverse complement strand
GCCCCCCTGCCTGCCCAGGCCCAAGCCCGCCCCCCCCCCCCGCCTGCCCGGGCCCAGCTCGGCCCCACCTGCCCGCCCAGGCCTATAAAACCCAGAGCCACTTCCTCCCCCGCAGCCAGGCAGGAGGCCCCACCATGCAGTTCAATTTCAGTGGCCTTCGCGCCTTGGTGACAGGTGCAGGGAAAGGTGAGTGGCCCAGCACCGGAGGGGGCTACTCCCAGGCCCCACACCCAGCCAGCCCGGCCACCGGAGCGGGCTACTCCCAGGGCACCACCGGAGCCCGTCCAGACAGGACAGACAGACACCAGCCCCTTCCCACTGACACAGCCCAACACCCAAAGGCCGGCACGCCCTGCCTCTCACCGGTGTATGCCTGGTCCCCGGCTGCTCGTTCCTGGGACTCACCCCTGCTGCCCTGACCCCCGCCCTGGGCCCGCAGGGTCACCTCCACGGCTGCTCCTCTGCAGGGATAGGGCGGGACACGGTGAAGGCCCTGCACGCATCTGGAGCCCGCGTCGTGGCTGTGAGCCGCACCCATGCCGACCTGGTCAGCCTCTCGGGAGAGGTGAGGGGCCCTGCGCCCTGTGGGGGCCTCAGAAGCCTGCCAGAGCCGGCACTGGATCCCCACCCAAACATCTCCCACAGTGTCCTGGGGTGGAGCCGGTATGCGTGGACCTGGGAGACTGGGAGGCCACCGGCCAGGCGCTGGGCAGCGTGGGCCCTGTGGACCTGCTGGTGAACAATGCGGCCGTGGCCCTGAGGCAGCCCTTCCTGGAGGTCACCAAGGACTTCTTCGACAGGTGGGGGCCGGGAGGGCGGGCCTGCGGGGGGGCCGGGAGGGGGCCGAGCCGGACAGGTGGCAGCAGCAGAGCTCCTCTCTCCCACCAGGTCCATCAATGTGAACTTGCGCTCTGTGATGCAGGTGTCCCAGGTGAGCGGGGGAGGGGTCTCAACACCAGACCCGCCGGCCTGTGCTGGCCCAGAACCCCACGCGCTCCTGGTTTCCAGATCGTAGCGCGGGGCATGATTGACCGCGGAGTGCCAGGCTCCATCGTGAACATTTCCAGCATGTTGGCCTTAATCCCCTTCCCCAACCTGACCAGTTACTGTGAGTGTGCTCTGCTGCCCCCACGTCCCTGCCCCTTTCCAGAAAGGGGGGGCTTGGCTCTCAAGGGGCACTCAGTGCTGTGCTCTCCTGGGCAGGGGTGGAGGGGTGGGGGGTGGAGGGTGGGGGGTGCTCAGTGCTGTGCTCTCCTGGGCAGGGGTGGAGGGGGTGGGGGGTGGAGGGTGGGGGGGTGCTCAATGCTGTGCTCTCCTGGGCAGGGGTGGAGGGGGTGGGGGGTGGAGGGTGGGGGGGTGCTCAATGCTGTGCTCTCCTGGGCAGGGGTGGAGGGGGTGGGGGGTGGAGGGTGGGGGGGTGCTCAATGCTGTGCTCTCCTGGGCAGGGGTGGAGGGGGTGGGGGGTGGAGGGTGGGGGGGTGCTCAATGCTGTGCTCTCCTGGGCAGGGGTGGAGGGGGTGGGGGGTGGAGGGTGGGGGGGTGCTCAATGCTGTGCTCTCCTGGGCAGGGGTGGAGGGGATGGGGGGTGGAAGGTGGGGGGGTGCTCAGTGCTGTGCTCTCCTGGGCAGGGGTGGAGGGGGTGGGGGGGTGGGGGGTGGAGGGTGTGTGGGTGCTCAGTGCTGTGCTCTCCTGGGCAGGGGTGGAGGGGGTGGAGGGGTGGAGGGTGTGTGGGTGCTCAGTGCTGTGCTCTCCTGGGCGGGGGTGGAGGGTGGGGGTGTGTGGGGGTGCTCAGTGCTGTGCTCTCCTGGGCAGGGGTGGAGGGGGTGGGGGGTGGGGGTGCTCAGTGCTGTGCTCTCCTGGGCAGGGGTGGAGGGTGGAGGGTGTGTGGGTGCTCAGTGCTGTGCTCTCCTGGGCAGGGGTGGAGGGGGTGGTGGGTGGGGGGTGCTCAGTGCTGTGCTCTCCTGGGCAGGGGTGGAGGGGGTGGAGGGGTGGGGGGTGGAGGGTATGTGGGTGCTCAGTGCTGTGCTCTCCTGGGCAGGGGTGGAGGGGGTGGGGGGGTGGGGGGTGGAGGGTGGGGGGGTGCTCAGTGCTGTGCTCTCCTGGGCAGGGGTGGAGGGTGGGGGTGTGTGTGGGTGCTCAGTGCTGTGCTCTCCTGGGCGGGGGTGGAGGGGTGGGGGGTGGGGGTGTGTGTGGGTGCTCAGTGCTGTGCTCTCCTGGGCAGGGGTGGAGGGTGGGGGTGTGTGTGGGTGCTCAGTGCTGTGCTCTCCTGGGCGGGGGTGGAGGGTGGGGGTGGGGGGTGGGGGTGGGGGTGGAGGGTGGGGGGTGGGGGTGGGAGG
>NW_012292059.1:0-5115 GCF_000151885.1 Dipodomys ordii | reverse complement strand
AGAAGCATAAAGAGAAACAGAAGGAGAAGCAAGAGAAGCAGAAGCAGGAGAAGCAGAATCAGAAGAAATAGAAGAAGGAGAAGAAGCAGAAGCAGAAAGAGAAGCAGAAACAGAAGGAGAAGCAGAAATAGAAGCAGAAGAAGCCGAAGAAGCAAAAGGAGAACCTGAAGCAGAAGGAGAAGCTGGAGAAGCAGAAGAAGAAGAATCTGGAGAAGAAGAAGGAGAACCAGAAGGAGAAGCAGAAGCAGAAAGAGAAGCAAAAGCAGAAGGAGAAGCAGAAGAAACAGAAGAAGCAGAATCAGTAGCAGAAGAAGCTGAAGATGCAGAAGCAGAAAGAGAAGCTGAAGGAATAGCAGAAGAACGAGAAGGAGAAACAGAAGGAGAAGCAGAAGGAGAAGCAGGAAAAGAAGAAGCAGAAGCAGACGGAGAAGCAGAAGAAGGAGAAGGAGAAGCCGGAGCAGAAGAAGAAGCAGAAGGAAAAGCAGGAGAAGCAGAAGAAGCAGAAGCAGAAGAAGAAGCAGAAGTAGGAGATGGAGAAGGAGAAGTAAGGGCAGCAGAAGCAATACAAAAGCAGAAGGAGAAGCAGAAGGATGAGAAGAAGAAAGAGAAGCAGGAAAAGCACAAATGCAGAATCAGGAGAAGCAGCAGCAGGAGAAGCAGAAGCAGAAGAAGATGCAGAACGAGAAGCAGGAGAAGCAGAAGAAGCAGAAGCAGAAGGAGAAGCAGAAGTAGGAGAAGGAGAAGGAAAAGGAAGGGCAGCAGAAGCAATAGGAGAAGCAGAAGGAGAAGCAGAAGCAGAATGAGAAGCAGAAAGAGAAGCAGTAGAAGCAGAAAAAGCAGAAGCAGAAGAAAGAGAAGAAAGAGAAGAAGTTGAAGAAGAAGAAGAAGAAGAAGAAGAAGAAGAAGAAGAAGAAGAAGAAGAAGAAGAAGGAGAAGAAGGAGAAGAAGATGAAGCATAAGGAGAAGCATAAGGAGAAGCAGTAGAAGCAGAAGAAGCAGAAGCAGGAGAAGCAGAAGCAGAAGAAAAAGAATAAGCAAAAGAAGCAGAAGCAGAAACAGTGGGAGAAGCAGAAGAAGGAGAAGGAGAAGGAGCAGCAGAAGGAGAAGCAGAAGCAGAAAGAGAAGCAGAAAGAGAAACAGTAGAAGCAGAAGAAGCAGGAAAAGCAGAAGCAGAAGAAAGAGAAGAAGAAGAGGAAGACGAAAAAGAAGAAGAAGAAGAAGGAGAAAAGAAGCAGCAGCATAAGGAGAAGCATAAGAAGAAGCATAAGAAGAAGCGGTAGAAGCAGAAGCAGGAGAAGCAGAAGCAGAAGAAAAAGAATAAGCAAAAGAAGCAGAAGCAGTGGGAGGAGCAGAAGTAGGAGAAGGAGAAGGAGCAGCAGAAGGAGAAGCAGAAGCAGAAAGAGAAGCAGAAACAGAAGGAGAACAAGAAGGAGAAGCAGGAGAATCAGAAGAAGCAGAAGTAGAAGCAGAAAGAGGAGAAGAAGGAGAAGCAGAAGTAGAATCAGAAGAAACAGAAGAAGAAGAAACAGAAGCAAAAGAAACAGAAGAAGGAGAAGAGCAGAAGCAGAAGCAGAAGCGAAGGAGAAGCAGAAAGAGAAGCAGGAGAAGCAGAAGAAGCAGGAGAAGCAGAAGCAGAAGAAACAGGAGAAGCCGAGGAAGCAGAAGCAGAACCAGAAGCAGTAGGAGAAGTAGAAGCAGAAGGAGAAGCAGAAGAAGGAGAAGGAGAAGGAGAAAGAGAATCAGAACGAGAAGCAGGAGAAGCAGAAGCAGGAGAAGCAGAAGCAGAAGAAACAGAAGAAGGAGAAGAAGCAGAAGCAGAAGGAGAAGTAGAAACAGAAGGAGAAGCAGAAAGAGAAGGATGGGAAGCAGAAGAAGCAGAAGCAGGAGAAGCAGAAGCATAAGAATCCGAAGAAGCAGAAGCAGAACCTGAAGGAGAAGGAGAAGCAGGAGAAGCAGAAGAAGCAGAATCTGGAGAAGCAGAATGAGAAGCAGAATCAGAAAGAGAAGCAGAGGCGGAGGAGAAGCAGAAAGAGAAGCAGGAGAAGCAGAAGCAGCAGGAGAAGCAGGAGCAGAAGAAACAGGAGAAGCCGAAGAAGCAGAAGCAGAATCTGAAGCAGAAGGAGAAACAGAAGAAGCACAATCTGAAGCAGAAGCAGAAGAAACAGAAATAGTCGAATAAGCAGAAGCAGAAGCACCAGGAGAAGCAGAAGAAGAAGAAGGAGAAGGCGAAAGAGAAGGATTAGGAGTAGGAGAAGCAAAAGGATAAGCAGAAGCAGAAAGAGACGCAGAAGGAGAAGCAGCACGAGCAGTAGGAGAAGCAGGAGAAGCAGAAGAAACAGAAGACGCATAAGCAGAATGAGAATCACAAGGAGAAATTGAAGCAAAAGCAGAAGGAGAAGCAGAAGCAGAAGCAGAAGGATAAGCAGAAGAAGGAGAAGGAGAAGCAGAAAAAGAAGCAGAACGAGAAGCAGGAGAAGCAGAAGCAGGAGAAGCAGAAACAGAAAAAACAGAAGAAGGAGAAGAAGCAGAAGCAGGAGAAGCAGAAGCAGAAGAAGACGAAGAAGCAGAAGCAGAACCTGAAGCAGAAGGAGAAGCAGTAGAAGCAGAAGAAGCAGAATCTGGAGAAGAGAAGGAGAAGCAGAAGGAAAAGCAGAAGAACGAGAAGGAGAAGGAGAAACAGAAGGAGAAGCAGAAAGAGAAGCAGAAGAAGGAGCAGGAGAAGGAAAAGCAGCAGCAGAAGCAGAAAGAGCAGCAGAAGGAGAAGCAGGAGATGCAGAAACAGGAGAAGCAGAAGCAGAAGAAACAGGAGGACAAGAAGCAGAAGGAGAAGGAGAAGCAGAAACAGAAGGAGAAGCAGAAAGAGAAGGTGGGGAAGCAGAAGAAGCAGAAGCTGGAGAAGCAGAAGCATAAGAATCCGAAGAAGCAGAAGCAGAACCTGAAGCAGAAGGAGAAGCAGGAGAAGCAGAATAAGCAGAATCTGGAGAAGCAGAATGAGAAGCTGAAGGAGAAGCAGAAGCAGAATGAGAATCAAAAGCAGAAGGAGAAGCAGAAGAAACAGAAGAATAGAAGCAGTAGCCGTTGTAGGAGAAGCAGAAGGAGAAGCCGAAGGAAAAGCAGAAGAACAAGAAGGAGAAGGAGAAACAGAAGGAGAAGCAGAAGGAGAAGCAGAAAGAGAAGCAGGTAAAGCAGAAGAAGAAGAAGCACAAGGAGAATCAGAAGGAGAAGCAGAAGAAGGAGAAGGAGAAGCAGAAGCAGAAGAAGATGCAGAAGGAGAAGCAGGAGAAGCAGAAGAAGCAGAAGCAGAAGGAGAAGCAGGAAAAGCAGAAGAAACAGAAGTAAAAGGAGAAGCAAAAGAAGGAGAAGGAGAAGCAGAAGAAGAAGCATAAGGACAAGCACAAGCAGAAGGAGATGTAGAAGGAGAAGCAGAAGAAGCAGAAACTGAAGGAGAAGCAGAAGTAGGAGAAGGAGGATAAGCAGAAGCAGAAGGAGAAGCAGAAGAGGAATGGGAAGCAGAAAAAGAAACAGGAGAAGCACAATAAGCAGAAGCAGTAGAAGCCGAAAGAGTAGAAGCAGAAGAAGCAGAAACAGAAGCAGAAGTAGAAGCAGAAGCAGAAAGAGAAGCAGCAGAAGAAGTAGAACCAGAAATTCAGGCAGGAGAAACAGAAGAAGCAGAAGAAGAAGGAGAAGGAAAAAGAGAAGCAGAAGGAGAAGTAGAAGAAGCAGCAGAAGGAGAAGCAGCAGAAGAAGCAGAAAAACAAGCAGGAGAAGCAGAAGCAGAAAGAGAAGTAGAAGCAGAAGAAACAGAACAGAAGAAGCAGTAGAAGCATAAGAAGCAGAAGCAGGAGAAGCAGAAGCAGAAGAAAAAGAAGAAGCATAAGAAGCAGAAGCAGAAGCAGAGGGAGAAACAGAAGAAGGAGAAGGAGCAGCAGAAGGTGAAGCAGAAGGAGTTGCAGAAACAGAAAGAGAAGCAGAAACAGAAGGAGAAGAAGAAGGATTAGTTGGAGAATCAGAAGAAGCAGAAGCAGAAAGAGAAGCAGAAGGAGAAGGAGAAGCAGAAACAGAGGAAACGAAGGAGAAGCAGAAGAAGCAGAAGCGGGAGAAGCAGAAGAAGAAACAGAAGAAGGAGAAGGGGCAGAAGGAGAAGCAGAAGCAAAAGGAGAAGCAGAAAGAGAAGCAGAAGAAGCATTAGCAGGAGAAGCAGAAGCAGAAGAAACAGAAGAAGCCGAAGAAGTAGAAGCAGGACCTGAAGCAGAAGAAACAGAACAAGCAGAAGAAGCAGAAGCAGAACGAGAAGCAGAAGAAGAAGAAGGAGAAGGAGAAAGAGAAGGATTAGGAGTAGGAAGAGCAGAAGGAAAATCAGAAGCAGAACGAGAAGCAGAAGGAGCAGGAGAAGGAGAAGCAGAAGGAGAATCAGAAGGAAAAGCAGAAGAAGGAGAAGTAGAAGCAGAAGAAGCAGCAGAAGGAGAAGCAGAAGCAGAAGAAGATGCAGAAGGAAAAGCAGGAGAAGCAGAAGAAGCAAAAGCAGAAGGAGAAGCAGAAGTAGGAGAAGGAGAAGGAAGGGCAGCAGAAGCAATAGGAGAAGCAGAAGGAGACACAGAAGCAGAATGAGAAGCAGAAAGAGAAGCAGTAGAAGCAGAAGTAGCAGGAAAAGCAGAAGCAGACGAAAGAGAAGAAGAAGAAGAAGAAGAAGAAGAAGAAGAAGAAGAAGAAGAAGAAGAAGAAGAAGAAGAAGAAGAAGAAGATGAAGAAGAAGAAGAAGAGAAGGAGAAGCATAAGGAGAAGCATAAGGAGAAGCAGTAGAAGCAGAAGATGCAGAAGCAGGAGAAGGAGAAGATAAAGAATAAGCAAAAGAAGCAGAAGCAGAAGCAGTGGGGGAAGCTGAAGAAGGATAATGAGCAGCATAAGGAGAAGCAGAAGCAGATATAGAATCAGATACATAAGTACAACTAGAAGGAGAATCAGGAGAATCAGAAGAAGTAGAATTAGAAGCAGATAGAGAAGGAGAAGAAGGAGAAGCAGAAGTAGAATCTGAAGATACAGAAGAAGAAGAATCTTAATAAACTGAAGCAAGAGTAATAGTAGTTGGTTTTAGCATAAGCAGAAGCATAAGGAGAA
>NW_012292058.1:0-3058 GCF_000151885.1 Dipodomys ordii | reverse complement strand
AAGCAGGAGAAGCAGAAGCACAAAGAGAAGTATTTAGCAGAAGAAGCAGAAGCAGAAGAAGAAGCAGTAGAAGCATAAGAAGCAGAAGCAGGGGAAGCAGAAGCAGAAGATAAAGAAGAAGCATAAGAAGCAGAAGCACAGGGAGAAACAGAAGATGGAGAAAGAGCAGCAGAAGGTGAAGCAGAAGGAGATTCAGAAGCAGAAAGAGAAGCAGAAACAGAAGAAGAAGAAGGAGAAGTTGGAGAATCAGAAGAAGCAGAAGCAGAAGCAGAAAGAGAAGGAGAAGGAGAAGGAGAAGCAGAAGGAGAAGGACAAGCAGGAGAAGCAGAAGAAGCAGAAGCGGGAGAAGCAGAAGAAGAAGAAGAAACAGAAGAAGGAGAAGGAACAGAAGTAGAAGCAGAAGCAGAAGGAGAAGCAGAAAGAGAAGCAGAAGAAGCAGTAGCAGGAGAAGCAGAAGCAGAAGAAACAGAAGAAGCCCAAGAACCAGAAGGAGAACCTGAAGCAGAAGGAGAAGCAGAAGCAGCAGAAGCTGGAAAAGCAGAAGCAGAAGAAAAAGAACAAGCAGAAGAAGCAGAAGCAGAACGAGAAGCAGATGAAGAAGAAGGAGAAAGAGAAGGATTAGGAGTAGGATGAGCAGAAGGAGAATGAGAAGCAGAAAGAGAAGCAGAATGAGAAGCAGAAGGAGAAACAGAAGAAGCAGAAGCAGGAGAAGCAAAAGCAGAAGCAGAATGAGAAGCACAAGAAGGAGAATTTGAAGGAGAAGGAGAATGAGACAGAGAAGCAGAAGGAGAAGTAGGAGAAGCAGAAGAAGAAGAAACAGAAGAAGGAGAAGAGCAGAAGCAGAAGCAGAAGGAGAAGCAGAAGCAGAAGGAGAAGCAGAAGAAGCAGAAGCTGAAGCAGCAGAAGAAGAAACAGAAAAAGCAGAAGAAGCAGAAGAAGAAGCAGCAGGAGAAGCAGAAGAAGAAGAAGGAGAAGGAGAAGGATTAGGCGTAGGAGAAACAGAAGGATAAGCAGAAGCAGAAAGAGAAGGAGAAGGAGAAGCAGGAGAAGCAGAAGGAGCAGAAGCAGGAAAAGCAGAAGCATAATGAAAGGCAGAAGGAGAAATTGAAACAGAAGAAGATGCAGAAGGAGAAGCAGAAGCAGAAGCAGTAGTAGAAGCAGAAGAAGGAGAAGCAGAAGGAGAAGCATAAAGAGAAACAGAAGGAGAAGCAGGAGAAGCAGAATCAGAAGAATTAGAAGAAGGAGAACAAGCAGAAGCAGAAAGAGAAGCAGAAACAGAAGGAGAAGCAGAAATAGAAGCAGAAGAAGACGAAGAAGCAAAAGGAGAACCTGAAGCAGAAGGAGAAGCTGGAGAAGCAGAAGAAGAAGAATCTGGAGAAGAAGAAGGAGAACCAGAAGGAGAAGCAGAAGCAGAAAGAGAAGCAAAAGCAGAAGGAGAAGTAGAAGAAACAGAAGAAGCAGAAGCAGTAGCAGAAGAATTAAACAGAACCAGAAGGAGAAGCAGAAGCAGAAGGAGAAGCAGAAGAAGGAGAAGGAGAATCAGAAAGAGAAGCAGAACGAGAAGCAGGAGAAGCAGAAGCAGGAGAAGCAGAAGCAGAAGAAACAGAAGAAGGAGAAGTAGCAGAAGCAGAAGGAGAAGCAGAAACAGAAGGAAAAGCAGAAAGAGAAGCAGGAGAAGCAGAAGAAGCAGCACAGGAGAAGCAGAAGCAGAAGAAGCCGAAGAAGCAGAAGCAGAACCTGAAGCAGAAGGAGAAGCAGGAGAAGCAGAAGAAGCAGAATCTGGAGAAGCAGAAGGAGAAGCAGAACAGAAAGAGAAGCAAAAGCAGAAGGAGAAGCAGAAGAAACAGAAGAAACAGAGGCAGAAGCAGAAGATGCAGAAGCAGAAGGAGAAGCAGAAGGAAAAGCAGAAGAACGAGAAGGAGAAGGAGAAACAGAAGGAGAAGCAGAAAGAGAAGCAGAAGAAGGAGCAGGAGAAGGAAAAGCAGCAGGAGAAGCAGAAAGAGCAGCATAAGGAGAAGCAGGAGATGCAGAAACAGGAGAAGCAGAAGCAGAAGCAGAAGAAACAGGAGAAGGACAAGAAGCAGAAGCAGAATGAGAAGCAGAAGGAGAAGCAGAAAGAGAAGGAGGGGAAGCAGAAGAAGCAGAAGCAGGAGAAGCAGAAGCATAAGAATCCGAAGAAGCAGAAGCAGAACCTGAAGCAGAAGGAGAAGCTGGAGAAGCAGAAGAAGCAGAATCTGGAGAAGCAGAATGCGAAGCAGAAGGAGAAGCAGAAGCAGAAAGAGAATCAAAAGCAGAAGGAGAAGGAGAAGAAACAGAAGAAATAGAAGCAGTAGCAGTTGTAGCAGAAGCAGAACGAGAAGCAGAAGAACAAGAAGGAGAAGGAGAAACAGAAGGAGAAGCAGAAAGTGAAGCAGGTAAAGCAGATGAAGAAGAAGCAGAAGGAGAAGCAGAAGAAGGAGAAGGAGAAGCAGAAGAAGATGAAGAATGAGAAGCAGAAGAAGCAGAAGCAGAAGGAGAAGAAGGAAAAGCAGAAGAAGCAGAAGCAAAAGGAGAAGCAAAAGAAGTTGAAGGAGAAGCAGAAGCAGAAGAAGAAGCATAAGGACAAGCACAAGCAGAAGGAGATGCAGAAGGAGAAGCAGGAGAAACAGAAGAAGCAGAAGCTGAAGGAGAAGAAGAAGGAGAAGAATCAGAAGAAGCAGAAGCAGAAATAGAAAGAGAAGCCGACGAACAGAAGCAGAAAGAGAAGCAGGGGAAGCAGAAGAAGCAGAAGCGGGAGAAGCAGAAGAAGAAGAAGAAGAAGAAGAAGAAGGAGAAGGAGCAGAATGAGAAGCAGAAAGAGAAGCAGGAAAAGCAGAAGAAGCAAAAGCAGGAGAAGCAGAAGCAGAAAACAGGAGAAGGACAAGAAGCAGAAGCAGTAGGAGAAGCAGATACAGAAGGAGAAGAAGAAAGAGAAAGAGGGGAAGCAGAAGAAGCAGAAGCAGGAGTAGCAGAAGCATAAGAATCTGAAGAAGCAGAAGCAGAACCTGAAGTAGAAGGAGAAGTAGGAGAAGGAGAAGAA
>NW_012292057.1:0-5361 GCF_000151885.1 Dipodomys ordii | reverse complement strand
CACTCGCTGTGTCCCGCTGTGTCCTCGCTGTTTCCCACGCTGTGTTCTGCTGTGTCCTCGCTGTGTCCCCCGCTTTGTCCCGCTGTGTCCCACTGTGTCCTCGCCTTGTCCCCCTCTGTGTCCCGTTGTGTCCCCCGCCATGTCCGGCTGTGTCCCGCTGTGTCCCGCTGTGTCCCGCTGTGTCCCGCTGTGTTTCCTGCTGTGTCCTCTGCTCTGTCCCACTGTGTCCCCCTCTGTGTCCTGCTGTGTCCCGCTGTGTCCCCCCTGTGTCCCCTGCTGTGTCCCGCTGTGTCCACACTGTGTTCCCCGTGTGTCCCGCTGTGTACCCCGCTGTGACCCGCTGTGTTGCGCTGTGTCCCGCTCTTTCTCTGCTGTGTCCCCGCTGTGTGCCCAGTGTGTCCCGCTGTGTACCCTGCTGTGTCTAGCTGTGTCACTGCTGTGTCCCGCTGTGTACTGCTGTGTCCCCCGCTGAGTCCTGCTGTGTCCCCGCTGTGTCCCAATGTGTCCTTGCTGTATCCCCCCTGTGTCCCGCTGTGTCCCCCTGTGTCCCCCGCTGTGTCCAGCTGAGTCCCTCTGTGTCCCCTGCTGTGTCCCCCGCTCTGTCCCACTGTGTCCCCCTCTGTGTCCCGCTGTGTCCCGCTGTGTACTGCAGTGTCCCCCGCTGAGTCCTGCTGTGTCCCTGCTGTGTCCCAATGTGTCTTCCCTGTGTCCCCCGCTGTGTCCCACTCTGTCCCCCGCTGTGTCCCGCTGTGTCCACTGCTGTGTCCACATTGTGTCCCGCTGTTTCCCCCGCTGTGTCCCGCTGTGTCCTCACTGTGTCCCGCTGTGTCCTCGCTGTGTCCACCGTGTGTCCCACTGTGTGCCCCGCTGTGTCCCCCGTGAGTCCCGCTGTGTACCCCGCTGTGTCCCGCTGTGTCACGCTTTGTCCCGCTCTTTCCCCACTGTGTTCCGCTGTCTCCCGGCTCTGTCCCGGCTGTGTGCCCGCTGTGTAATTTGCTGTGTCTCGCTTTGTACCCGTTGTGTCTCGCTGTGTCCCCCGCTCTGTCCCCCGCTGTGTCCCGGCTTGTCCCCCTCTGTGCCCCGCTGTGTCCTGCTGTGTCCCTCGCTGTGTCGCGCTGTATCCACGCAGTGTCCCCGCTGTATCCCACTGTGTCCCGCTGTGTTCCGTGTTGTCCCGTTTGTGCCCCTTAGTGTCCCCCACTGTGTCCCCACTGTGTCCCCGCTGTGTCCCGCTGTGTCCTCGCTGTGTCCCCTGCTGTGTCCTGCTCTGTTCCCCGCTGTGTCGCCCACTTTGTCCCCACTGTGCCCCTCTGTGTCCCGCTGTGTACCGCTGTGTCCCGCTGTGTCCTGCTGTGTCCCCCGCTGAGTCCCGCTGTGTACCCGCTGTGTCCCAATGTGTCCTCGCTGTGTCCCCCCCTGTGTCCCCCGCTGTGTCCCGCTGAGTCCCCTGCTGTGTCCCGCTGTGTCCCGCTGTGTCCCGCTCTGTCCCCTCTGTGTCCCTCTGTGTCCAGCTCTGTCCCTGTTGTGAGTCCGCTGTGCCCTGCTGTGTACCCTTCTGTGTCCAGCTGTGTCCCCTCTGTGTCCCGCTGTGTCCCTTCTCTTTCCCCCGCTGTCCACCGCTTTGTCCATCGGCTGTGTCCCACAGTGTCCTCGCTGTGTCCCGCTCTGTCCTACTGTGTCCCGTGGTGTCCCGCTTTTTCCCCTCTATGTCCCCTGCTGAGTCCCCTCTGTGTCCCCGCTGTGTCCAGCTGTGTCCTCGCTGTGTCCTCCGCTGTCCCCCGCTTTGTCCCACGCTGTGTCCTACTGTGTCCCACTGTGTCCCTGCTGTGTCCCCCGCTGTGTCCCGCTGTGTCCCCCGCTGTGTCCTGCTGGGTCCCGCTGTGTCCCCGCAGTGTCCCTGCTGTGTCCGGCTGTGTCCCCTGCTGTGTCCCGCTGGGTCCCGCTGGGTCCCCCGCTGTGTCCCGCTGTGTCCCCGCAGGTTCACCGCTGTTTCACGCTGTGTCCTGCTGTGTTCCATGGTGTCCCGCTTTGTTCCCCGCTGTGTCCCGCTGTGTCCACTGCTGGGTCCCCGCTTGGTCCCGCTGTGTCTCGCTGTTTCCTGCTGTGTCCTCGCTTTGTCCCATGCTGTGTCCCGCTGTGTCCTCGCTGTGTCCCACTGTGTCCCCGCTGTTTCCCCGCTGGGTCCTGCTGTGTCCCGCTGGGTCCCGCTGGGTCCCCCGCTTTGTCCCGCTGTGTCCCCGCAGTGTCCCCGCTGTGTCCCGCTGTGTCCCACTGTGTCCTGTGGTGTCCCGATTTTTCCCCCGCTATGTCCCCTGCTGAGTCCCCTCTCTGTCCCCGCTGTGTCCCGCTGTGTCCCCTGCTGTGTCCCACTGTGTCCCCCGCTGTGTCCTGCTGTGTCCCGCTGTGTCCTGCTGGGTCCCGCAGTGTCCCCGCTGTGTCCCCGCTGTGTCCCGCTGTGTTCCCCGCTGTGTCCCGCTGTGTCCCCGCAGGTTCACCGCTGTTTCACGCTGTGTCCCGCTGTGTTCCGTGGTGTCCCGCTTTGTCCCCCGCTGTGGCCTCCCTGAGCCACCTCTGTGTCTCCGCTGTGTCCCGCTGTGTCCTCGCTGTGTCCGCCTCTGTCTCCCGCTCTGTCCACCGCTGTGTCTCACACTTTGTCCCCGATGGGTCCCGCTGTGTCCCGCTCTGTCCCCCACTGTGTCCCCCGCTGAGTCCTCTATGTGTCGCCACTGTGTCCCGCTGTGTCTTCGCTGTGTCCCCTGCTATCTCCCGCTTTGTCCCACGCTGTGTCCCGCTGTGTCCCGCTGTGTCCTCGTTGTGTCCCCGGCTGTGACCTGCTGTGTTCCCGCTGTGTCCCAAGCTGTGTCCCGCTGTGTCCCGCTGTGTGCCCCGCTGTGTCCTGCTGGGTGCCGCTGTGTCCCCGCTGTGTCCCCGCTGTGCCCTCGCTGTTTCCCGCTGTGTCTACTGCTGTGTCCCCACTGTGTCCCGCTGTGTCTCGCTGTGTCTCGCTGTGTCCCGCTGTGTCCTCGCTGTTTCCCACGCTGTGTTCTGCTGTGTCCTCACTGTGTCCCCCGCTGTGTCCCGTTGTGTACCCAGCTGTGTACCCCGCTGTGTCCCGCTGTGTCCCCGCTGTATCGACGCTGTGTCCTGCTTGGTCCCGCTGTGTCCTCGCTGTGTTCCCCGCTGTGTCCCGCTGTTTACCCCTCTGTGTCCCCCGCTGTGTCCCGCTGTGTCCCGCTGTGTACTGCTGTGTCCCCCGCTGAGTCCCGCTGTGTCCCCGCTGTGTCCCAATGTGTCCTCACTGTGTCCCGCGCTGGGTCCCGCTGGGTCCCCCCTGTGTCCCCCACTGTGTCCCGCTGTGTCCGGCTGTGTCCCCCGCTGTGTCCCCCGCTTTGTCCCCCGCAGTGTCAGCGCTGGGTCCCGCTGTGTCCTCGCTGTGTCCCCTGCTGTCTCCCACTTTGTATCCCGCTGTGTCTCAAGCTTTGTCCCCGCTGTGTCCCACTGTGTCCCGCTGTATCCCGCTGTGCCCCCACTGTGTCCCGTTGTGTTCACAGCTGTGTACCACGCTGTGTAACGCTGTGTCCCCGCTGTATCGACGCTGTGTACCACTGGGTCCCGCTGTGTCCCTATGTGTCCCACGCTTTGTCCCCTGTGTCCCCGCAGTTTCCCCGCTGTGTCCCGCTGTATCCCACTGTGTTCTATGGTGTCCCGCTTTGTCCCCCTCTGTGTCCCCCGGTGAGTCGCCGCTGTGTCCCCGCGTTGTCCCGCTGAGTCCTCCATGTGTCCACCGCTGTGTCCCGCTGTGTCCCCCGCTGTGTCCCGCTGTGTCCACTGCTGGGACCCGGCTGTGTCCCGCTGTGTCCCGCTGTGTCCTCTCTGTGTCCCAATCTGTGTTCCGCTGTGTCCTCGTTGTGTCCCCCGCTGTGTCCCGCTGTGTCCCCGCAGGTTCACCGCTGTTTCACGCTGTGTCCTGCTGTGTTCCGTGGTGTCCCGCTTTGTCCCCCGCTGTGTCCCGCTGTGTCCACTGCTGGGTCCCCGCTGGGTCCCGCTGTGTCTCGCTGTTTCCCACTGTGTCCTCGCTTTGTCCCATGCTGTGTTCCACTGTGTCCTCCCTGTGTCCCCCGCTGTGTCCCGCTGTGTCCCCCGCTGTGCCCCGCAGTGTCCCGCTGTGTCCCGCTGTGTCCTCGCTGTGTCCCACTGTGTCCCCGCTGTTTCCCCGCTGGGTCCTGCTGTGTCCCGCTGTGTCCCGCTGGGTCCCCCGCTGGGTCCCGCTGGGTCCCCGCAGTGTCCCCGCTGTGTCCCGCTGTGTCCCACTGTGTCCTGTGGTGTCCCGATTTGTCCCCCGCTATGTCCCCTGCTGAGTCCCCTCTGTGTCCCCGCTGTGTCCCGCTGTGTCCCCCGCTGTGTCCCACTGTGTTCCCCGCTGTGTCCTGCTGTGTCCCGCTGTGTCCTGCTGGGTCCCGCAGTGTCCCTGCTGTGTCCCCGCTGTGTCCCGCTGTGTTCCCCGCTGTGTCCCGGTGTCCCCGCAGGTTCACCGCTGTTTCACGCTGTGTCCCGCTGTGTTCCGTGGTGTCCCGCTTTGTCCCCCGCTGTGGCCCCCCTGAGCCACCTCTGTGTCCCCGCTGTGTCCCGCTGTGTCCTCGCTGTGTCCGCCTCTGTCTCCTGCTTTGTCCACTGCTGTGTCTCACGCTTTGTCCCCGCTGGGCTCCGCTGTGTCCCATTCTGTCCCCCACTGTGTCCCCCGCTGAGTCCTCTATGTGTCGCCACTGTGTCCTGCTGTGTCCTCGCTGTGTCCCCTGCTATCTCCCGCTTTGTCCCACGATGTGTCCCCCTGTGTCCCGCTGTGTCCTCGCTGTGTCCCCGGCTGTGTCCTGCTGTGTTCCCGCTGTGTCCCAAGCTGTGTCCCTCTGTGTGCCCCGCTGTGTCCTGCTGGGTGCCGCTGTGTCCCCGCTGTGTCCCCGCTGTGTCCTCGGTGTGTCCCGCTGTGTCTACTGCTGTGTCCCCACTGTGTCCCGCTGTGTCTCGCTGTGTCCCGCTGTGTCCTCGTTGTTTCCCACGCTGTGTTCTGCTGTGTCTTCGCTGTGTCCCCCGCTGTGTCCTGTTGTGTCCCCGCTGTATCGACGCTGTGTCCCGCTTAGTCCCGCTGTGTCCTCGCTGTGTTCCCCGCTGTGTCCTGCTGTTTATCCCTCTGTGTCCCCCGCTGTGTCCCGCTGTGTCCCGCTGTGTCCTGCTGTGTCCCCCGCGGTGTCCCCGCAGGTTCACCGCTGTTTCACGCTGTGTCCCGCAGTGTTCCGTGGTGTCCCGCTTTGTCCCCCGCTGTGGCCCCCCCTGAGCCACCTCTGTGTCCCCGCTGTGTCCCGCTGT
>NW_012292056.1:0-2816 GCF_000151885.1 Dipodomys ordii | reverse complement strand
CTGCTGTGTCCCCACTGTGTCACGCTGTGTTTCGCTGTGTCCGGCTGTTTCCTCGCTCTGTCTCATTCAGTGTCCAGCTGTGTCCTCCCTGTGTCCCCCGCTGTGTCCCGCTGAGTCCCCTGCTGTGTCCCGCTGTGTCCCGCTGTGTCACGCTCTGTCCCATCTGTGTCCCGCTGTGTCCAGCTCTGTCCCCGTTGTGTGTCAGCTGTGCCCCGCTGTGTACCCTTCTGTGTCCAGCTGTGTCCCCTCTGTGTCCCGCTGTGTCCCTTCTCTGTCCCCCGCTGTCCACCGCTGTGTCCCCCGGCTGTGTCCCGCTGTGTCCTACTGTGTCCCGTGGTGTCCCGCTTTTTCCCCTCTATGTCCCCTGCTGAGTCCCCTCTGTGTCCCCGCTGTGTCCAGCTGTGTCCTCGCTGTGTCCTCCGCTGTCTCCCGCTTTGTCCCACGCTGTGTCCTACTATGTCCCACTGTGTCCCTGCTGTGTCCCCCGCTGTGTCCCGCTGTGTCACCCGCTGTGTCCTGCTGGGTCCCGCTGTGTCCCCGCTGTGTCCTGCTGGGTCCCGCTGTGTCCCCGCTGTGTCCCTGCTGTGTCCGGCTGTGTCCCCCGCTGTGTCCCGCTGGGTCCCGCTGGGTCCCCCGCTGTGTCCCGCTGTGTCCCCGCAGGTTCACCGCTGTTTCACGCTGTGTCCTGCTGTGTTCCGTGGTGTCCCGCTTTGTCCTCCGCTGTGTCCCGCTGTGTCCACTGCTGGGTCCCCGCTGGGTCCTGCTGTGTCTCGCTGTTTCCCGCTGTGTCCTCGTTTTGTCCCATGCTGTGTTCCGCTGTGTCCTCCCTGTGTCCCCTGCTGTATCCCGCTGTGTCCCCCGCTGTGCCCCGCAGTGTCCCGCTGTGTCCCGCTGTGTCCCACTGTGTCCTGTGGTGTCCCGATTTGTCCAACGCTATGTCCCCTGCTGAGTCCCCTCTGTGTCCCCGCTGTGTCCCGCTGTGTCCCCCGCTGTGTCCCACTGTGTCCCCCGCTGTGTCCTGCTGTGTCCCGCTGTTTCCTGCTGGATCCCGCAGTGTCCCTGCTGTGTCCCCGCTGTGTCCCGCTGTGTTCCCCGCTGTGTCCCGGTGTCCCCGCAGGTTCACCGCTGTTTCACGCTGTGTCCCGCTGTGTTCCGTGGTGTCCCGCTTTGTCCGCCGCTGTGGCCCCCCTGAGCCACCTCTGTGTCCCCGCTGTGTCCCGCTGTGTCCCGCTGTGTCCTCGCTGTGTCCGCCTCTGTCTCCTGCTCTGTCCACTGCTGTGTCTCACGCTTTGTCCCCGCTGGGTCCCGCTGGGTCCCGCTCTGTCCCCCACTGTGTCCCCCGCTGAGTCCTCTATGTGTCGCCACTGTGTCCCGCTGTGTCCTCGCTGTGTCCCCTGCTATCTCCCGCTTTGTCCCACGATGTGTCCCCCTGTGTCCCGCTGTGTCCTCGCTGTGTCCCCGGCTGTGTCCTGCTGTGTTCCCGCTGTGTCACAAGCTGTGTCCCGCTGTGTCCCGCTGTGTGCCCCGCTGTGTCCTGCTGGGTGCCGCTGTGTCCCTGCTGTGTCCCCGCTGTGTCCTCGCTGTGTCCCGCTGTGTCTACTGCTGTGTCCCCACTGTGTCCCGCTGTGTCTCACTGTGTCCCGTTGTGTCCTCGTTGTTTCCCACGCTGTGTTCTGCTGTGTCCTCGCTGTGTCCCCCGCTGTGTCCCGTTGTGTACCCAGCTGTGTACCCCGCTGTGTCCCCGCTGTATCGACGCTGTGTCCCGCTTGGTCCCGCTGTGTCCTCGATGTGTTCCCCGCTGTGTCCCGCTGTTTGCCCCTCTGTGTCCCCCGCTGTGTCCCGCTGTGTCCCGCTGTGTACTGCTGTGTCCCCCACTGAGTCCCGCTGTGTGCCCGCTGTGTCCCAATGCATCCTCGCTGTGTCCCGCGCTGGGTCCCGCTGTTTCCCCCCTGTGTCCCCCGCTGTGTCCCGCTGTGTCCGGCTGTGTCCCCCGCTGTGTCCCCCGCTGTGTCCCCCGCAGTGTCAGCGCTGTGTCCCGCTGTGTCCTCGCTGTGTCCCCTGCTGTCTCCCGCTCTGTACTCCGCTGTGTCTCAAGCTTTGTCCCCGCTGTGTCCCACTGTGTCCCGCTGTGTCCCGCTGTGCCCCCACTGTGTCCCGTTGTGTTCACAGCTGTGTACCACGCTGTGTAACGTTGTGTCCCCGCTGTATCGACGCTGTTTACCGCTGGGTCCCGCTGTGTCCTCGCTCTGTTCACCGCTGGGTCCCGCTGGGTCCCACCTGTGTGCCCCGCTGTGTCCCACTGTGTACGGCTGTGTCCCCCGCTGTGTCCCCTGCTGTGTCCCTATGTGTCCCACGCTTTGTCCCCCTGTGTCCACGCAGTTTCCCCGCTCTGTCCCGCTGTTTCCCACTGTGTTCAGTGGTGTCCCGCTTTGTCCCCCGCTGTGTCCCCCGATGAGTCGCCGCTGTGTCCCCGCTTTGTCCCGCTGAGTCCTCCATGTGTCCCCCGCTGTGTCCCGCTGTGTCCGGCTGTGTCCCCCACTGTGTCCCCCACTGTGTCCCCCGCTGTGTCCCCGCAGTGTCAGCGCTGTGTCCCGCTGTGTCCTCGCTGTGTCCCCCGCTGTCTCCCGCTGTGTCCCCCGCTGTGTCCCGCTTTGTCCCCCACTGTGTCCCGCAGTGACCCGGCTGTGTCCTGCTGTGTCCCACTGTGTCCCGTGGTGACCCGCTTTGTCCCCCGCTGTGTCCCGGGCTGAGTCTCGCTGTGTCCCCAACTGTGTCCTCTCTGTGTCCCCTGCTGTGTCCTGCTCTGTCCCAACTGT
>NW_012292055.1:0-2477 GCF_000151885.1 Dipodomys ordii | reverse complement strand
ATGGACACAGAGGGGAACACAGCGGGGGTATACATGCGGGACACAGCGGGATACAGCGGGGTACACAGTAGGACACATCGGGGATACAGCAGGGACACAGCGGGACACAGCAGGGGACAGAGCAGGATATAGCGGGGGACACAGCGGGACACAGCGGGGACACAGCAGGACAGAGCGGGGAACACAGCGGGATATAGCAGGGGACACAACGAGGACAAAGCAGGACACAGAGGGACACAGCAGGGGACAAAGCAAGGCCACAGCGGGACACAGAGGGACACAGCGGGGGACACAGCAGGGGACACAGCGGGACACAGCGGGGGACACAGTGGGACACAGCGGGACACAGCGGGGACAAAGCGGGGGACACAGTGGGGGACACAGTGGTAAACAGCGGGGGACACAGCGGGACTCAGCTGGGTCAGCTGGGGACACATCAAAGGACACAGCGGGTGAAACAGTTGGGGAAACAGTGGGAAACAGCGGGGGACACAGCGAGGACACAGCAGGACAGAGCGGGGTACACAGAGGCAGACACAGCGGTACACATCGGAACACAGGGGGGACACAGCGGGACACAGCGGTACACAGCGGGGACAGAGCAGGACACAGCGGGGACACAGCGGGAACACAGCGGGACACAGCGGGGGACACAGAGGCGGACACAGCAGAACACAGCGGACACAGCGCGACACAGCGGGACACAGCGGGGACCGAGCGAGACACAGCGGGACCCAGCAGGGACACAGCGGGTACACAGCGGGACACAGCGGGGGACACAGAGGCAGACACAGCAGAACACAGCGGGACACAGCGCGACACAGCGGGACACAGCGTGGACACAGCGAGACACAGTGGGACACAGCGGGGAACACAGAGGGGGACACAGCGGGACACAGAGGGACTCACTGGGGGACACAGCATGGACACAGCAAGTCACAGCAGGGAAATAGTGGGGGACACAGCGGGGGACACAGCAGGATACAGAGGGACACAGCGAGGACACAGCTGGACAAAGGAGGACACAGCGGGGACACAGCGGGGAAACAGCGGCGGACACAGTGGGACACTGCGGGCACACAGAGGAACTTAGCGGTTACACAGTGAGGAAACACCAGGGACACAGCCGGACACAGTGGGGACACAGCGGGGACACAGCGGGACATAGCGGGACCCAGCGGGGACACAGTGGGGATACAGCGGGACACAGCAGGGGACACAGCAGGGGACACAGCGGGGGACAGCGGGGACACAGAGGGACACAGCAGGACACAGCGGGGACACAGCAAGGACACAACGGGACACAGTGGGACACAGCGGGGGACACAGCAGGGGACACAGCGGGAAACAGCGGGGGACACAGCGGGACACAGCGGGACACAGCGGGGACAAAGCAGGGGACAAAGCGGGGACACAGCGGGACACAGCGGGACAAAACGGGACACAGCTGGACACAGCGGGGACACAGCAGGGGACACAGCGGGACTCAGCTGGGGACACATCAAAGGACACAGTGGGTGAAACAGCGGGACATAGCAGGACCCAGCGGGGACACAGTGGGGACACAGCGGGGACACAGCGGGACACAGCAGGGGACCCAGCGGGACCCAGCGGGGACACAGCGGGGACACAGCGGGGACACAGCGGGACACAGCGGGACACAGAGGGGACACAGCGGGACATCGCAGGGACAAAGCGGGACACAGAGGTACACAGCGAGGGACACAGCGGGGGACAGTGAGGACAAACCGGGGAACAACGGGGACACAGCGGGACACAGCTGGGACACAGCGAGGACACAGCGGGACACAGCAGGGACACAGCGAGTACACAGCGGGACACAGCCGGGCACAGCAGGACACAGAGGGGAACACAGCGGGGGACACAGCGGGACACAGCGGGATACAGCGGGGTACACAGTAGGACACATCGGGGATACAGCAGGGACACAGCGGGACACAGCAGGGGACAGAGCAGGATATAGCGGGGGACACAGCGGGACACAGCGGGGACACAGCAGAACAGAGCGGGGAACACAGCGGGATATAGCAGGGGACACAACGAGGACAAAGCAGGACACAGAGGGACACAGCAGGGGACAAAGCAAGGCCACAGCGGGACACAGCGGGACACAGCGGTGGACACAGCAGGGAACACAGCAGGACACAGGGGGACACAGCGGGACACAGCGGGGACACAGCAGGTGACACAGCGGGACACAGCGGGGGACAGAGAGGCGGACAAAGCAGAACACAGCGGGACACAGCGCGACACAGCGGTGACACAGCGAGACACAGTGGGACACAGCGGGAAACACAGCGGGGGACACAGCGGGACACAGAGGGACACAGTGGGGGACACAGCATAGACACAGCAAGTCACAGCGGGGAAATAGTGGGGGACACAGCGGGGGACAGAGCAGGATTCAGAAGGACACAGCGAGGACACAGCGGGACACAGGAGGACACAGCGGGGAC
>NW_012292054.1:0-2113 GCF_000151885.1 Dipodomys ordii | reverse complement strand
TGGGACACAGTGGTGTGACACAGCAGGCTACACAGCGGGACACAGCGGGTTCACATCGAGACTCAGCGGGACACAGAGGGGACATAGCAGGGGACAAAGCGGGGACACAGCGGGACATAGCGGGACAAAACGGGACACAGCTGGACACAGCGGGGACACAGCAGGGGACACATCGGGGGACAGCGGGGACACAGTCGGACACAACAGGACACAGCGGGACACAGCGTGGACACAGCGGGACACAGTGTAGACACAGCGGGACACAGAAGGGACACAGCGGGGGACAGCAGGTTGACACAGCGGGGACACAGTGGGGACACAGCGGAACACATTGGGGACACAGCGGGGGACAGCAGGGAGATACAGCAAGCACACAGCTGGGACACATCGGTACACAGCGGGACACAGCCGGTACACAGAAATACACAGCGGGACACAGCGGGAAACACAACCGGACACAGCGGGGGACACAGCGGGACACAGCGGGGGACACAGCGGGACACAGTGGGAACAGAGCGGGACACAGCGGGGACACAGCGGTGGACACAGCGGGGCACAAAGTCAGACACGACGGGATGATACAGCGGAATATAGCGGGGACACAGCGGGGGACACAGCGGGGGACACAGCGGGGGACACAGCGGGTGACAGCGGTGACACAGCTGGGGACAGCGGCGACACAGGGGGGACACAGCGAGACATAGCGGGGGACACAGAGAGGACACAGCGGGGACACAGGGGGGAAACAGCGGGACACAGCGGGACAAAAGGGGACTCAGCGGGACACAGAGGGGGATACAGCGGGGGACATCGGGGACACCCCTCGGGTCAGCAGGGACACAGCGGGACACAGCGGGGGACAGCGGGGACACAGCGGGACACAGCGGGGACACACCGGGGACACAGCGGGACACAGCGGGGACACAGCGGGGACACAATGGGACACAGCGGGGGACATCGGTGACACAGCGGGACACAGCGGGACACAGCCGGACACAGCAGGGACACAGCAGGGACACAGCGGGTCACAGCGGGGACACAGGGTGGGACACAGCGAGGACACAGCGGGACACAGAGGGATACACAGAGAGGACACAGCGTGACACATGGGGACACAGCGGGACACAGCGGGGGACACAGAGAGTACACAGCAGGACACAAATGGGGAAACAGCAAGGACACAGCGGGACACAGCACGTACATAGCGAGGACAAAGATGGACACAGCGGGGAACACATCGGGGGACACAGAGGGGGACACAGCGGGGGACACAGAGGGACACAGTGTGGGACACAGCATGGACACAGCAAGTCACAGTGGGGAAATAGTGGGGGACACAGCGGGGACACAGCAGGATACAGAAGGAGACAGCGAGGACACAGCGGGACACAGGAGGACACAGCGGGGACACAGCGGGGAAACAGCGGCGGACACAGTGGGACACTGCGGGCACACAGAGGGACTTAGCGGTTACACAGTGAGGACACACCAGGGACACAGCGGGACACAGCGGGGACACACCAGTGACACAGCAGCACATAGCAGGACCCAGCGGGGACACAGAGGGGATACAGCGGGATACAGCAGGGGACACAGCAGGCGACACAGCGGGGGACAGCGGGGACACAGAGGGACACAGCAGGACACAGCGGGACACAGCAAGGACACAACGGGACACAGCGGGACACAGCGGGGGACACAGCGGGGGACACAGCGGGACACAGCGGGACACAGCGGGGACAAAGCGGGGGACAAAGCGGGGACACAGCGGGACAAAACAGGACACAGCTGGACACAGCGGGGACACAGCAAGGGACACAGCGGGGGACAGCGGGGACACAGCCGGACAAAGCAGGGCACAGCGGGAAACAGCGGGGACACAGCGGGACACAGCGGGACACAGAGGGGACACAGCGGGGGACAGCAGGGAGACACAGCGGGGACACAGCGGGGACACATCGCTACACAGCGGGACACAGGGGGTACACAGCAGGACAAAGCGGGACACAGCGGGAAACACAACCGGACACAGCGGGGGACACAGCGGGACAAAGCGGGGGACACAGCGGGACAAAGCTGGACACAGTGGGGACAGAGTGGGACACAGCGGGGA
>NW_012292053.1:0-3587 GCF_000151885.1 Dipodomys ordii | reverse complement strand
AGCGGGACTCAGCGGGGGACAAAGCGGGACACAGAGGTATACAGCGAGGGACACAGCGGGCGACAGTGGGGACAAACCGGGGAACAACTGGGACACAGCAGGAGGACACAGAGCTGCACACAGCGGGAGAGAGTGGAACACAGCACGGACACAGCAGGGACACAGCGGGACATAGCGGGGACAAAGCGAGGACAGAGCGGGACACAGAGGTACACAGCGAGGGACACAGCGGGCGACAGTGGGGACAAACCGGGGAACAACTGGGACACAGCAGGACACAGCTAGGACACAGCGGGGACACAGCGGGGACACAGCAGGAGACACATTGGGACACAGCAGGGGATACAGCGAGGACACAGAGGGGACATAGGGGGACACTGCGGGACACAGTGGGACACAGCGGGGACAGAGAGACATAGCAGTTACACAGCGAGGACACACCAGGGACACAGAGGGACACAGTGGGGACACAGCAGGACCCAGTGGGACCCAGCGGGGACCCAGCGGGGACACAGCAGAACACAGTGGGGGACACAGAGGCAGACACAGAGGGGACACAGCGGGGACAGATCGGGGACACAGCGGGGGACACAGCGAGGACACAGCGGGACACAGCGCGGAACACAGCGGGGAACACAGCGGGGAACACAGCGGGACACAGCGGGGGACACAGCATGGACACAGCGGGACACAGCAGGGAAATAGTGGGGGACACAGCGGGAGACACAGCGGGATACAGAAGGACACAGCGAGGACACAGCGGGACTCAGGAGGACACAGCGGGGACACAGCGGGGACACAGCGGGGGACACAGTGGGACACAGCTGCGCATACAGCGAGGACACAGCAGGGAGACTGGGGGACACAGCGTTTCACAGCGGGGAAATAGTGGGGGACACAGCGGGGGACACAGCGGGAAACAGAAGGACAAAGCGAGGACACAGCGGGGACATAGGGGGACACTGCGGGACACAGCGGGGACACAGAGGGTCATAGAGATTACACAGCGAGGACACACCAGGGACACAGCGTTTACACAGCGAGGACACACCTGGGACACAGCGGGACACAGCGGACACACAGTGGGGACACAGCGGGACACAGCGAGGACATAGCGGGACACAGCGGGGGATACAAAGGGGGACAGCGGTTCACAACGGCGGACAGCGGGGACACATCGGGACACAGCGGGGGACACAGCGGGACAAAGTGGGGGACACAGCGGGGACACAGCGGGACACAGTGGAGGACACAGCGGGGGACACAGCGGGACACAGCGGGGGACACAGTGGAACACAGCGAGGACACAGCGGGACACAGCGGAACACAGCGGGGACACAGCGGGACACAGCGGGGGACACAGTCCGACAAAGCAGGACACAGCGGGACACAGCGGGAAACAGCAGGACACAGCGGGGGACACACCTGGACACAGCGGGGGTCACAGCGAGAACACAGCGAGACACAGGAGGACACAGCAGGGACACAGCGGGGACACAGTGGGGGACACTGTGGGACACAGCGGGGGACACAGTGAGGAAACAGCGGGGACATAGGGGGACACTGTGGGACACAGTAGAACACAGCAGGGACACAGAGGGACATAGCAGTTACACAGCGAGGACACACCAGGGACACAGCGGGACACAGCGGGGACACAGCGGGGACACAGCGGGGGACACAGTGGGGGACACAGCGGGACACAGCGGGGGACACAGTGGAACACAGCGGGACACAGCGGGGACACAGCAGGGGACACAGCAGGACACAGAGGGGAACAAAGGGGGCACACAGCCGGACACAGCGGGTGACACAGCGGGACACAGCGGGACATACTGGGGACAGAGTGGGACACAGCGGGGACACAGCGGGGGACACAGCGGGGACACAGCGGTGACACAGTGGGACACACCGGGGACACAGCGGGGACACATCGGGACACAGCGGGGACACAGCGGGACACAGCGGGGGACAGAGAGGCTGACACAGCAGAACACAGCGGGACACAACGCGACACAGCAGGACACAGCGGGGACACAGCCAGACACAGTGGGACACAGTGGGGAACACAGCGGGGGACACAGAGGGACACAGTGGGGGACACAGCATGGACACAGCAAGTCACAGTGGGGAAATAGTGGGGGACACAGCGGGGGACACAGCAGGATACAGAAGGAGACAGCGAGGACACAGCGGGACACAGGAGGACACAGCGGGGACACAGCGGGGAAACAGCGGCGGACACAGTGGGACACTGCGGGCACACAGAGGGACTTAGCGGTTACACAGTGAGGACACACCAGGGACACAGCGGGACACAGCGGGGACACACCAGTGACACAGCAGCACATAGCAGGACCCAGCGGGGACACAGAGGGGATACAGCGGGATACAGCAGGGGACACAGCAGGCGACACAGCGGGGGACAGCGGGGACACAGAGGGACACAGCAGGACACAGCGGGACACAGCAAGGACACAACGGGACACAGCGGGACACAGCGGGGGACACAGCGGGGGACACAGCGGGACACAGCGGGACACAGCGGGGACAAAGCGGGGGACAAAGCAGGGACACAGTGGGACACAGAGGGACAAAACCGGACACAGCTCGACACAGCGGGACACAGCAGCGATAGAGCGGGGACACAGTGGGGGACACAGCGGGACACAGTGGGAAACAGCGGGAAACACAGTGGGGGACACAGCGGGGAAATCAGCGGGACCCAGCGGGGGACCCGGCGGGGCACCCAGCGGGACACAGCGGGGGACACAGCGGGGAAACAGCAGGGACTCAGCGGGGACACAGAGGGACACAGAGTGGACACAGCGGGGACAGAGCGGGACACAGCGGGGACACAGCGAGCACACAGCGGGTGACACAGCTGGACACAGCGGGGGACACAGCAGGCCACAAGGGAGAAACAGTGGGACACAACGGGTTTCACAGCAGGACATAGCAGGGGACACAGCGAGACACAAGGGGGAAACAGTGGGACACAGCGGGGGACAAAGCGGGGACATATCGGGGACACAGCGGGGACACAGCGGGACACAGTGGGGACCCAGCGGGACACAGCGGGGACAAAGCGAGGACAGAGCGGGACACAGGGTTGACACAGCGGGACACAGGGTGGGACACAGCAGGGGACACAGCAGGGGACAGTGGGGACACAGAAGGACACAGCAGGACACAGCGGGGACACAGAGAAGACACAACGGGACGCAGCGGGACACAGCGGGACACAGCGGGGACAAAGCGGGGTCAAAGCGGGACATAGCGGGACAAAACGGGACACAGCTGGATACAGCGGGGACACAGCAGGGGACACAGTGGGGGACAGCGGGGACACAGCTGGACACAGCAGGACACAGCGGGAAACAGCGGGGGACACATTCGAGGACACAGCGGGACACAGCGGGGCAAGCAGCGGGACACAGCGGGGGACCCGGAGGGGCACCCAGCGGGACAAGCAGGTGACACAGCGGGGAAACAGCAGGGACACAGCGGGGACACAGAGGTACACAGAGTGACACAGCGGGACACAGGGGGACACAGCGGGACACAGCGAGCACACAGCGGGTGAC
>NW_012292052.1:0-4198 GCF_000151885.1 Dipodomys ordii | reverse complement strand
GAAGCAGGAGAAGCAGAAGCAGAAGAAACATAGGAAGGAGAAGAAGCAGAAGGAGAAGCAGAAACAGAAGGAAAAGCAGAAAAGAAGCAGGAGAAGCAGAAGAAGCAGCAGCAGGAGAAGCAGAAGCAGAAGAAGCCGAAGAAGCAGAAGCAGAACCTGAAGCAGAAGGAGAAGCAGGAGAAGCAGAAGAAGCAGAATCTGGAGAAGCAGAAGGAGAAGCAGAAGCAGAAAGAGAATCAAAAGCAGAAGGAGAAGCAGAAGGGGAAGCAGAAGAAACAGAAGAAGCAGAGGCAGTAGCAGAAGAAGCAGAAGATGCAGAAGCAGAAGGAAAAGCAGAAGAACGAGAAGGAGAAGGAGTAGGAGAAACAGAAGGAGAAGCAGAAAGAGAAGCAGAAGAAGGAGCAGGAGAAGGAAAAGCAGCAGGAGAAGCAGAAAGAGCAGCAGAAGGAGAAGCAGAAGCAGAAGCAGAAGTAGAAGCAGAAGGAGAAGCAGAAGGAGAAGCATAAAGAGAAACAGAAGGAGAAGCAGGAGAAGCAGAAGCAGAAGCAGAATCAAAAGAAATAGAAGAAGGATAAGAAGCAGAAGCAGAAAGAGAAGCAGAAACAGAAGGAGAAGCAGAAATAGAAGCAGAAGAAGCTGAAGAAGCAGAAGCAGAACCTGAAGCAGAAAGAGAAGCAGGAGAAGCAGAAGAAGCAGAATCTGGAGAAGAAGGAGAACCAGAAGGAGAAGCAGAAGCAGAAAGAGAAGCAAAAGCAGAAGGAGAAGCAGAAAGAGAAGCAGAAGAAACAGAAGAAGCAGAAGCAGAAGCAGTAGCAGAAGAAGCTGAAGATGCAGAAGCAGATAGAGAAGCAGAAGGAATAGCAGAATTACGCCAAGGAGAAACAGAAGGAGAAGAACAATGAGAAGCAGAAGGAGAAGCAGGAAAAACAGAAGAAGCAGAAACAGACGGAGAAGCAGAAGCAGAAGAAGAAGCAGAAGGAAAAGCACAAGCAGAAGGAGATGCAGAAGGAGTAGCAGGAGAAGCAGAAGAAGCAGAAGCAGAAGGAGAAGAAGAAGGAGAAGAAACAGAATCAGAAGAAGCAGAAGGAGAAGTAGAAAGAGAAGCCGACGAAGAGAAGCAGAACGAGAAGCAGGAGAAGCAGAAGAAGCAGAGCGGGAGAAGCAGAAGAAGAAGAAACAGAAGAAATAGAAGGAGCAGAAGCAGAAGGAGGAGCAGAAGCAGAAGGAGAAGCAGAAAGAGAAGCAGGAAAAGCAGAAGCTGGAGAAGCCGAAGCAGAAGAAACAGAAAAAGGGGAAGAAGAAGAAGGAGAAGGAGAAACAGAAGGAAAAGCAGAAAGAGAAGCAGGAGAAGCAGAAGAAGCAGCAGCAGAAGAAGCAGAAGCAGAAGAAGCCGAAAAAGCAAAAGCAGAACCTGAAGCAGAAGGAGAAGCAGAAGAAGCAGAATCTGGAGAAGCAGAAGGAGAAGCAGAATCAGAAATAGAAGCAAAAGCAGAAGGAGAAGCAGAAGAAGCAGCGGCAGTTTCAGAAGAATCAGAAGATTCAGAAGCAGAAGGAAAAGCAGAAGAATTAGAAGGAGAAGGATAAGGAGAAACAGGAGTAGAAGCAGAAAGAGAAGCAGAAGAAGGAGCAGTAGAAGGAAAAGCGGCAGGAGAAAGAGAAAGAGCAGCAGAAGGAGAAGCAGGAAATGCAGAAACAGGAGAAGAACAAGCAGAAGAAACAGGAGAAGGACAAGAAGCAGAAGGAGAAGCAGAAAGAGAAGGAGGGGAAGCAGAAGAAGCAGAAGCAGGAGAAGCAGAAGCATAAGAATCCGAAGAAGCAGGAGCAGAACCTGAAACAGAAGGAGAAGCAGGAGAAGCAGAAGAATCAGAATCTGGAGAAGCAGAATAAGAAGCAGAAGGAGAAACAGAAGCAGAAAGAGAATCAAAAGCATAAGGAGAAGTAGAAGAAACAGAAGAAGTAGAAGCAGTAGCAGTTGTAGCAGAAGCAGTAGGAAAAGCAGAAGGAAAAGCAGAAGAACAAGAAGGAGAAGGAGAAACAGAAGGAGAAGCAGAAGGAGAAGCAGAAAGAGAAGCAGGTAAAGCAGAAGAAGAAGCAGAAGGAGAATCAGAAGGAGAAGCAGAAGAAAGAGAAGGAGAATCAGAAGCAGAAGAAGATGCAGAAGGAGAAGCAGAAGAAGCAGAAGCAGAAGGAGAAGCAGGAAAAGCAGAAGAAGCAGAAGCAAAAGGTGAAGCAAAAGAAGGAGAAGGAGAAGCAGAGGCAGAAGAAGAAGCATAAGGACAAGAACAAGCAGAAGGAGATGCAGAAGGAGAAGCAGGAGAAGCAGAAGAAGCAGAAGCTGAAAGAGAAGCAGAAGTAGGAGAAGGAGAAGGAGGAGAAGCAGAAGCAGAAGGAGAAGCAGAAGCAGAATGAGAAGCAGAAAGAGAAGCAGGAGGAGGTCAAGAAGCAGAAGCAGGAGAAGCCGAAAGAGAAGAAGCAGAAACAAAAGCAGAAGGAGAAGCAGAAGCAGAAGGAGAAGCAGCAGAAGAAGTAGAACCAGAAATTCAGGCACGAGAAACAGAAGAAGCAGAAGCAGAAGGAGAAGCTAAAAGAGAAGCAGAAGGGGAAGTAGAAAAAGCAGCAAAAGAAGCAGAAAAAAAAGAAGGAGAAGCAGAAGCAGAAAGAGAAGTAGAAGCAGAAGAAGAAGCAGTAGAAGCAGAAGAAGCAGAAGCAGGAGAAGCAGAACCAGAAGAAAAAGAAGAAGCATAAGAAGCAGAAGCAGAGGGAGAAACAGAAGAAGGAGAAGGAGCAGCAGAAGGTGAAGCAGAAGGAAATGCAGAAGCAGAAAGAGAAGCAGAAATAGAAGAAGAAGAAGGAGAAGTTGGAGAATCAGAAGAAGCAGAAGCAGAAAGAGAAGCAGAAGAAGGATAAGGAGAAGCAGAAGGAGAAGGACAAGCAGGAGAAGCAGAAGAAGCAGGAGCGGGAGAAGCAGAAGAAGAAGAAGAAGAAGAAACAGAAGAAGGAGAAGGAGCAGAAGGAGAAGCAGAAGCAGAAGGAGAAGCAGAAGAAACAGTAGCAGGTGAAGCAGAAGCAGAAGAAACAGAAGAAGCCGAAGAATCAGAAGGAGAACCTGAAGCAGAAGGAGAAGCAGAAGCAGCAGAAGCTGGAAAAGCAGAAGCAGAAGACACCGAACAAGCAGAAGAAGCAGAAGCAGAACGAGAACAGAAGAAGAAGGAGAAAGAAAAGGATTAGGAGTAGGAGGAGCAGAAGCAGAATAAGAAGCAGAAAGAGAAGCAGAAGAAGAAGCAGAAGGAGAAACAGAAGAAGCAGAAGCAGGAGAAGCAGAAGCAGAATGAGAAGCACAAGAAGGAGAAATTGATGGAGAAGGAGAAGGAGACGGAGAAGCAGAAGGAGAAGTAGGAGAAGCAGAAGAAGAAGAAGCAGGAGAAGCAGAAACAGAAGAAACTGAAGGAGAAGAGCAGAAGCAGAAGGAGAAGCAGAAGGAGAAGCAGAAGAAGCAGAAGCTGAAGCAGAAGAAGAAGAAACAGAAAAAGCAGAAGAAGCAGAAGAAGAAGCAGCAGGAGAAGCAGAAGAAGAAGAAGGAGAAGGAGAAAGAGAAGGATTAGGAGTAGGAGAAACAGAAGGATAAGCAGAAGCAGAAAGAGAAGGAGAATGAGAAGGAGAAGCAGGAGAAGCAGAAGAAGCAGAAGCAGGAGAAGCAGAAGCAGAAGAAACATAGGAAGGAGAAGAAGCAGAAGGAGAAGCAGAAACAGAAGGAAAAGCAGAAAGAGAAGCAGGAGAAGCAGAAGAAGCAGCAGCAGGAGAATCAGAAGCAGAAGAAGCCGAAGAAGCAGAAGCAGAACCTGAAGCAGAAGGAGAAGCAGGAGAAGCAGAAGAAGCAGAATCTGGAGAAGCAGATGGAGAAGCAGAAGCAGAAAGAGAAGCAAAAGCAGAAGGAGAAGCAGAAGGGGAAGCAGAAGAAACAGAAGAAGCAGAGGCAGTAGCAGAAGAAGCAGAAGATGCAGAAGCAGAAGGAGAAGCAGAAGGAAAAGCAGAAGAACGAGAAGGAGAAGGAGTAGGAGAAACAGAAGGAGAAGCAGAAAGAGAAGCAGAAGAAGGAGCAGGAGAAGGAAAAGCAGCAGGAGAAGCAGAAAGAGCAGCAGAAGGAGAAGCAGAAGCAGAAGCAGAAGTAGAAGCAGAAGAAGGAGAAGCAGAAGGAGAT
>NW_012292051.1:0-998 GCF_000151885.1 Dipodomys ordii | reverse complement strand
GCAAGCACTCTACCACTGAGCCACCTTCCCAGCCCCAAATAGTGTCTTTTTTACATTGTTATAAAGATTAAATTAAAGCATACACAAACATATTTAGAACCATAGAAACAAAAATATTACTAAGATCCAGACTGATGGAAGACAAAAACTTAACAGTTGCTCATTCAAGGATTCAAGATTGTAAATGCAATTCAGAAGAGAAATTCTTTTTATTTATTTTTTGTCATATTGGAAACTGAACCTAGGGCCTTTTGCTTTACCACTTGAGTCACATTCCCAACGCTGTTAATTTTTTTTAAGACAGAGTCTCCTATGTACCTAAGCAAGCCCCCAACTTGCACTTTTTCCTTACTTCTCCTTTCCTTTCCTCTTCTTACTTACTTTTTTTTTTTTGGTACCAGTACTGGTGCTTGGGTGCTATCTATTAGCTTCTCTGCTTAAGGCAAGCTCTCTACCACCCAAGCAGTGATTTTTCCTGCTCAGCTAGATTGGAACTTCAAATCTCAGTAGCTAAGATTACAGGTGTGAGTCACTACTTCCCAGCTCCAATTTGTAATCTTCCTCCTTCAGCTTCCCAGGCACTGGAATTGCAGTCATGTATCACCAGCTATACAAGGGATATTTCACTCTGCCTGGGAGTCAAGAAGGACATTTGAAAAATATTTGAGGTTATAAATTTATTCATTCACTTACTAATTCATGCATCAGACAACACACATTGCTTTATCTAATGTTGAATACTCAGTCTCTACCATAGTAGCACCAAGAGATGGTTAGGGAAAGGAGATCTTTTACGTACCTTTTCCCTATAATTCTAAAAGACTTTCCCAAACATATAAACATTGACATTGACTTTTTAGATTGTCATAAAACTACAGCCTTAAAACAAATCACAATTTTCTCTTTCAAAAATGTTTGCTATTGTGTGTGTGTGTGTGTGTGTGTGTGTGTGTGCTAGTATCAGGGCTTGAACCCAAGACCGTGTGCTCATTCAGCGG
>NW_012292050.1:0-8184 GCF_000151885.1 Dipodomys ordii | reverse complement strand
TAGCAGAAGAGAATCAGGAAAGCAGAAGAAGCAGAAGCAGACGGAGATGCAGAAGAAGGAGAAGGAGAAGCAGAAGCAGCAGAAGAAGCACAAGGAAAATCACAAGCAGAAGGAGATGCAGAAGGAGAAGCAGGAGAAGCAGAAGAAGCAGAAGCAGAAGGGGAAGTACTAAAGACAAGAAGCAGAAGCAGATGTAGAAAGAGAAGCCGACGAAGAGAAGCAGAACGAGAAGCAGGAGAAGCAGAAGAAGCAGAAGCGGGAGAAGCAGAAGAAGAAGAAAGAGAAGAAGGAGAAGGAGCAGAAGCCGAAGGAGAAGCAGAAGCAGAAGGAGAAGCAGAAAGACAAGCAGGAAAAGCAGAAAAAGCAGAAGCAGGAGAAACAGAAGCAGAAGAAACAGGAGAAGGACAAGAAGCAGAAGCAGAAGGAGAAGGAGAAGCAGAAACAGAAGGAGAAGCAGAAAGAGAAGGAGGGGAAGCAGAAGAAGCAGAAGCAGGAGAAGCAGAAGCATAAGAATCCGAAGAAGCAGAAGCAGAACCTGAAGCAGAAGGAGAAGCAGGAGAAGCAGAATCTGGAGAAGCAGAATGACAAGCTGAAGGAGAAGCAGAAGCAGAAAGGGAATCAAAAGCAGAAGGAGAAGCAGAAGAAACAGAAGAAGCAGAAGCAGTAGCAGTTGCAGCAGAAGGAGAAGCAGAAGGAAAAGCAGGAGAACAAAAAGGAGAAAGAGAAACAGAAGCAGAAGGAGAAGGAGAATCAGAAGGAGAAGCAAAAGAAGCAAAAGGAGATGCAGAAGGAGAAACAGAAGCAGAAGAAGCAGCACAAGGAGAAGCAGAAGCAGAAGAAGATGCATAAGGAGAAGCAGGAGAAGCAGAAGAAGCAGAAGGAGAAGTAGAAGTAGGAGAAGGAGAAGGAGGAGCAGAAGAAGCAGTAGGAGAAGAAGAAGGAGAAGCAGAAGCAGAATGAGAAGAAGAAGGAGAAGGAGTAGAAGCAGAAGAAGCAGGAGAAGAAGAAGCAGAATAAGGAGAAGAAGAAGAAGAAGAAGAAGAAGAAGGAGAAGAAGAAGAAGAAGAAGAAGAAGAAGAAGAAGAAGAAGAAGAAGAAGAAGAAGAAGAAGAAGAAGAAGAAGAAGAAGAAGAAGAAGAAGAAGAAGAAGAAGAAGAAGAAGAAGATGAAGAAGAAGAAGAAGAAGGAGAAGGAGAAGTAGAAGCATAAGGAGAAGAAGTAGAAGCAGAAGAAGCAGGAGCAGGAGAAGCAGAAGCAGAAGAAAAGGATAAGCATAAGAAGCAGAATCAGAGGGAGAAGCAGAAGAAGGACAAGGAGCAGCAGAAGGAGAAGCAGAAGGAGAAGCAGAAGCAGAAGAAGATGCAGAAGGAGAAGCAGGAGAAGCAGAAGAAGCAGAAGCAGAAGGAGGAGCAGAAGTAGGAGAAAGAGAAGGAGAAGGAAGGGCAGCAGAATCAATAGGAGAAGCAGAAGGAGAAGGAGAAGCAGAATGAGAAGCAGAAAGAGAAGCAGTAGAAGCAGAAGAAGCAGGAAAAGCATAAGCAAAAGAAAGAGAAGAAGAAGACGAAGAAGACGAAGAAGAAGAAGAAGAAGAAGAAGAAGAAGAAGAAGAAGAAGAAGAAGAAGAAGAAGAAGAAGAAGAAGAAGAAGAAGAAGAAGAAGAAGCATAAGGAGAAGCAGTAGAAGCAGAAGAAGCAGAAGCAGGAGAAGCAGAAGCAGAAGGAAAAGAATAAGCAAAAGAAGCAGAAGCAGAAGCACTGGGAGAAGCAGAAGAAGGAGAAGGAGAAGGAGCAGCAGAAGGAGAAGCAGAAGCAGAAAGAGAAGCAGAAACAGAAGGAGAACAAGAAGGAGAAGCAGGAGAATCAGAAGACGCTGAAGAGGAAGCAGAAAGAGGAGAAGAAGGAGAAGCAGAAGTAGAATCAGAAGAAACAGAAGAAGAAGCAGAAGAAACAGAAGCAAAAGAAACAGAAGAAGGAGAAGAGCAGAAGCAGAAGCAGAAGGAGAAGCAGAAGCGAAGGAGAAGCAGAAAGAGAAGCAGGAGAAGCAGAAGCAGGAGAAGCAGAAGCAGAAGAAACAGGAGAAGCCGAAGAAGCAGAAGCAGAATCTGAAGCAGAAGGAGAAACAGAAGAAGCACAATCTGAATCAGAAGCAGAAGAAACAGTAATAGTATAATAAGCAGAAGCAGAAGGAACAAGAGAAGCAGAAGAAGAAGAAGTCGGAGAAGGCGAGAGAGAAGGATTAGGAGTAGGAGAAGCAAAAGGATAAGCAGAAGCAGAAAGAGACGCAGAAGGAAAAGCAGCAGGAGAAGTAGGAGAAGCAGGAGAAGCAGAAGCAGGAGAAGCAGAAGAAACAGAAGACGCAGAAGCAGAATGAGAAGCAGAAGGAGAAATTGAAGCAGAAGCAGAAGGAAAAGCAGAAGCAAAAGGAGAAGCAGAAGAAGAGAAGGAGAAGCAGGACGAGAAGCAGGAGAAGCAGAAGCAGAAGAAACAGAAGAAGGAGAAGAAGCAGAAGCAGAAGGAGAAGCAGAAACAGAAGGAAAAGCAAAAAGAGAAGCAGGAGAAGCAGAAGAAGCAGCAGCAGGAGAAGCAGAAGCAGAAGAAGCCGAAGAAGCAGAAGCAGAACCTGAAGCAGAAGGAGAAGCAGGAGAAGCAGAAGAAGCAGAATCTGGAGAAGCAGAAGGAGAAGCAGAAGCAGAAAGAGAAGCAAAAGCAGAAGGAGAAGCAGAAGAAACAGAAGAAGCAGAGGCAGTAGCAGAAGAAGCAGAAGATGCAGAAGCAGAAGGAGAAGCAGAAGGAAAAGCAGAAGAAGGAGAAGGAGAAGGAGAAACAGAAGGAGAAGCAGAAAGAGAAGCAGAAGAAGGAGCAGGAGAAGGAAAAGCAGCAGGAGAAGCAGAAAGAGCAGCAGAAGGAGAACCAGGAGAAGCAGAAACAGGAGAAGCAGAAGCAGAAGCAGAAGAAACAGGAGAAGGACAAGAAGCAGAAGCAGAAGGAGAAGCAGAAAGAGAAGGAGAAGCAGAAAGAGAAGGAGGGGAAGCAGAAGAAGCAGAAGCAGGAGAAGCAGAAGCATAAGAATCCGAAGAAGCAGAAGCAGAACCTGAAGCAGAAGGAGAAGCAGATGAAACAGAAAAAGTAGAAGCAGTAGCAGTTGTAGCAGAAGCAGAACGAGAAGCAGAACGAAAAGCAGAAGAACAAGATGGATAAGGAGAAACAGAAGGAGCAGCAGAAGGAGAAGCAGAAAGAGAAGCAGGTAAAGCAGAAGAAGAAGAAGCAGAAGGAGAATCAGAAGGAGAAGCAGAAGAAGAAGAAGGAGAAGCAGAAGAAGATGCAGAAGGAGAAGCAGAAGAAGCAGAAGCAGAAGGAGAAGAAGGAAAAGCAGAAGAAGCAGAAGCAAAAGGAGAAGCAAAAGAAGGGGAAGGAGAAGGAGAAGCAGAAGAAGAAGCATAAGGACAAGCACAAGCAGAAGGAGATGCAGAAGGAGAAGCAGGAGAAACAGAAGAAGCAGAAGCTGAAGGAGAAGCAGAAGTAGGAGAAGGAGAAGGAGGAGAAGCAGAAGCAGAAGGAGAAGCAGAAGCGGAATGAGAAGCAGAAACAGAAGCAGGAGAAGCACAAGAAAAAGAAGCAGGAGAAGCCGAAAGAGAAGAAGCAGAAGAAGCAGAAACAGAAGCAGAAGTAGAAGCAGAAGCAGAAGGAGAAGCAGCAGAACAAGTAGAACCAGAAATTCAGGCAGGAGAAACAGAAGAAGCAGAAGCAGCAGCAGAAGGAGAAGCAAAAAGAGAAGCAGAAGAAGAAGAACCAGCAAAAGGAGAAGCAGCAGAAGAAGCAGAAAAACAAGCAGGAGAAGGAGAAGCAGAAAGAGAAGTAGAAGCAGAAGAAGCAGAAGAAGAAGAAGAAGCATAAGAAGCAGAAGCAGGAGAAGCAGAACCCAGAACCAGAAGAAAAAGAAGAAGCATAAGAAGCAGAAGCAGAGGGAGAAGCAGAAGAAGGAGAAGGAGCAGCAGAAGGAGAAGCAGAAGGAGAATCAGGAGGAGAAGCAGAAGAAGGAGAAGCAGAAGCAGAAGAAGCAGAAGAAGAAGCAGAAGCAGAAGAAGATGCAGAAGGAGAAGCAGGAGAAGCAGAAGAAGCAGAAGCAGAAGGAGAAGCAGAAGTAGGAGAAGGAGAAGGAGAAGGAAGGGCAGCAGAATCAATAGGAGAAGCAGAAGGAGAAGCAGAAGCAGAATGAGAAGCAGAAAGAGAAGCAGTAGAAGCAGAAGAAGCAGGAAAAGCAGAAGCAGAAGAAAGAGAAGAAGAAGACGAAGAAGAAGAAGAAGAAGAAGAAGAAGAAGAAGAAGAAGAAGAAGAAGAAGATGAAGAAGAAGAAGAAGAAGAAGAAGAAGAAGAAGAAGAAGCTGCATAAGGACAAGCATAAGGAGAAGCAGTAGAAGCAGAAGAAGCAGAAGCAGGAGAAGCAGAAGCAGAAGAAAAAGAATAAGCAAAAGAAGCAGAAGCACTGGGAGAAGCAGAAGAAGGAGAAGGAGTAGGAGCAGCAGAAGGAGAAGCAGAAGCAGAAAGAAAAGCAGAAACAGAAGGAGAACAAGAAGGAGAAGCAGGAGAATAAGAAGAAGCAGAAGTAGAAGCAGAAGAAGCAGCAGAAGAAGAAGAAGCAGAAGAAGCATAAGAAGCAGAAGCAGGAGAAGCAGAACCAGAAGAAAAAGAAGAAGCATAAGAACCAGAAGCAGAGGGAGAAGCAGAAGAAGGAGAAGGAGCAGCAGAAGGAGAAGCAGAAGGAGAATCAGGAGGAGAAGCAGAAGAAGGAGAAGCAGAAGCAGAAGAAGATGCAGAAGGAGAAGCAGGAGAAGCAGAAGAAGCAGAAGCAGAAGGAGAAGCAGAAGTAGGAGAAGGAGAAGGAGAAGGAAGGGCAGCAGAATCAATAGGAGAGGCAGAAGGAGAAGCAGAAGCAGAAAGAGAAGCAGAAAGAGAAGCATTAGAAGCAGAAGAAACAGGAAAAGCAGAAGAAGAAGAAAGAGACGAAGAAGAAGAAGACGAAGACGAAGAAGAAGAAGAAGAAGAAGAAGAAGAAGAAGATGAAGAAGAAGAAGAAGAAGAAGAAGAAGAAGACGAAGAAGAAGAAGACGAAGAAGCATAAGGAGAAGAATAAGGAGAAGCATAAGGAGAAGCAATAGAAGCAGAAGAAGCCGAAGCAGGAGAAGCAGAAGAAAAAGAATAAGCAAAAGAAGCAGAAGCAGAAGCAGTGGGAGAAGCAGAAGAAGGAGAAGGAGAAGGAGCAGCAGAAGGAGAAGCAGAAGCAGAAAGAGAAGCAGAAACAGAAGGAGAACACGAAGGAGAAGCAGGAGAATCAGAAGAAGCAGAAGTAGAAGCAGAAAGAGGAGAAGAAGGAGAAGCAGAAGTAGAAGCAGAAGAAACAGAAGAAGAAGCAGAAGAAACAGAAACAAAAGAAACAGAAGAAGGAGAAGAGCAGAAGCAGAAGCAGAAGGAGAAGCAGAAGAAACAGAAGAAGAAGCAGAAGAAACAGAAACAAAAGAAACAGAAGAAGGAGAAGAGCAGAAGCAGAAGGAGAAGCAGAAGCGAAGGAGAAGCAGAAAGAGAAGCAGGAGAAGCAGAAGAAGCAGGAGAAGCAGAAGAAACAGGAGAAGCCGAAGAAGCAGAAGCAGAATCTGAAGCAGAAGGAGAAACAGAAGAAGCACAATCTGAATCAGAAGCAGAAGAAAAAGAAGAAGCATAAGAAGCAGAAGCAGAGTGAGAAACAGAAGAAGGAGAAGGAGCAGCAGAAGGTGAAGCAGAAGGAGATGCAGAAGCAGAAAGAGAAGCAGAAACAGATGGAGAAGAAGAAAGAGAAGTTGGAGAATCAGAAGAATCAGAAGCAGAAGCAGATGGAGAACAGAAGAAGGAGAAGGAGAAGCAGAAGGAGAAGGACAAGTAGGAGAAGCAGAAGAAGCAGAAGCGGGAGAAGCAGAAGAAGAAGAAGAAGACACAGAAGAAGGAGAAGGAGCAGAAGGAGAAGCAGAAGGAGAAGCAGAAAGAGAAGCAGAAGAATCAGTAGCAGAAGAAGCAGAAGCAGAAGAAACAGAAGAAGACCAAGAACCAGAAGGAGAACCTGAAGCAAAAGGAGAAGCAGAAGCAGCAGAAGCTGGAAAAGCAGAAGCAGAAGAAACAGAACAAGCAGAAGAAGCAGAAGCAGAACGAGAAGCAGAAGAAGAAGAAGGAGAAAGAGAAGGATTAGGAGTAGGAGGAGCAGAAGCAGAATAAGAAGCAGAAAGAGAAGCAGAAGGAGAAGCAGAAGGAGAAACAGAAGAAGCAGAAGCAGGAGAAGCAGAAGCAGAAGCAGAATGAGAAGCACAAGAAGGAGAAATTGAAGGAGAAGGAGAATGAGACGGAGAAGCAGAAGGAGAAGTAGGAGAAGCAGCAGAAGAAGAAACAGAAGAAGGAGAAGAGCAGAAGCAGAAGGAGAAGCAGAAGCAGAAGGAGAAGCAGAAGAAGCAGAAGCTGAAGCAGAAGAAGAAGAAACAGAAAAAGCAGAAGAAGCAGAAGAAGAAGCAGCAGGAGAAGCAGAAGAAGAAGAAGGAGAAAGAGAAGGATAAGGCGTAGGAGAAACAGAAGGATAAGCAGAAGCAGAAAGAGAAGGAGAAGGAGAAGCAGAAGAAGCAGGAGAAGCAGAAGCAGAAGAAGAAGCAGAAGTAGGAGAAGGAGAAGGAGAAGGAAGGGCAGCAGAAGCAGGAGAAGCAGAAGAAGCAGAACCTGGAGAAGCAGAAGGAGAAGCAGAAGCAGAAAGAGAAGCAAAAGCAGAAGGAGAAGCAGAAGAAACAGAAGAAGCAGAGGCAGTAGAAGAAGAAGCAGAAGGTGTAGAAGCAGAAGGATAAGCAGAAGGAAAAGCAGAAGAACGAGAAGGAGAAGGAGAAGGAGAAACAGAAGGAGAAGCAGAATGAGAAGCAGAAGAAGGAGCAGGAGAAGGAAAAGCAGCAGGAGAAGCAGAAAGAGCAGCAGAAGGAGAAGCAGGAGATGCAGAAACAGGAGAAGCAGAAGCAGAAGAAAAAGGAGAAGGACAAGAAGAAGAAGCGGAAGGAGAACCTGAAGCATAAGGAGAAGAATAAGGAGAAGCATAAGGGGAAGCAGTAGAAGCAGAAGAAGCAGAAGCAGGAGAAGCAGAAGCAGAAGAAAAAGAATAAGCAAAAGAAGCAGAAGTAGAAGCAGTGGGAGAAGCAGAAGAAGGAGAAGGAGCAGCAGAAGGAGAAGTTGAAGCAGAAAGAGAAGCAGAAACAGAAGGAGAAGAAGAACGAGAAACAGGAGAAACAGAAGAAGTAGAAGCAGAAAGAGGAGAAGAAGGAGAAGCAGAAGTAGAATCAGAAGAAACAGTAGAAGAAGAAGAAGAAGAAGAAACAGTAGCAAAAGAAACAGAAGAAGGAGAAGAGCAGAAGAAGAAGCAGAAGGAGAAGCAGAAGGAGAAGGAGAAGCAGAAAGAGAAGCAGGAGAAGTAGAAGAAACAGAAGAAGCAGAATCAGAAGAAACAGGAGAAGCCGAAGAAGCAGAAGCAGAATCTGAAGCAGGAGAAACAGAAGAAGCACAATCTGAAGCAGAAGCAGAAGAAACAGAAATAGTAGAATAAGCAGAAGCAGAAGCAGCAGGAGAAGCAGAAGAAGAAGACGGAGAAGGCGAAAGAGAAGGATTAGGAATAGGAGAAGCGAAAGGATAAGCAGAAGCAGAGAGAGACGCAGAAGGAGAAGCAGCACGAGAAGTAGGAGAAGCAGGAGAAGCAGAAGCAGGAGAAGCAGAAGAAAGAGAAGACGCAGAAGCTGATTGAGAAGCAGAAGGAGAAATTGAAGCAGAAGCAGAAGCAGAAGGAGAAGCAGAAGCCGAAGGAGAAGCAGAAGAAGGAGAAGGAGAAGCAGAAAGAAAAGCAGAACGAGAAGCAGGAGAAGCAGTAGCAGGAGAAGCAGAAGCAGAAGAAACAGAAGAAGGAGAAGAAGCAGAAGCAGAAGGAGAAGCAGAAACAGAAGGAAAAGCAGAAAGAGAAGCAGGAGAAGCAGAAGAAGCAGCAGCAGGAGAAGCAGAAGCAGAAGAAGCCGAAGAAGCAGAAGCAGAACCTGAAGCAGGAGAAGCAGGAGAAGCAGAAGAAGCAGAATCTGGAGAAGCAGAAGGAGAAGCAGAAGCAGAAAGAGAAGCAAAAGCAGAAGGAGAAGCAGAAGAAACAGATGAT
>NW_012292049.1:0-8185 GCF_000151885.1 Dipodomys ordii | reverse complement strand
CTGGTTTGTCCTCGCTGTGTGACCGCTGAGTCCCTCTGTGTTCCTGCTGTGTCCCACTGTGTCCCCCGCTGTGTCCCCGCTGTGTCCCCGCTGTGTCCCCGCTGTGTCCCGCTGTGTCCCCCGCTGTGTCCCCCACTGTGTCCTGCTGTGTCCCCCGCTGTGTCCCGATGTGTCTTAATTTGTCGCCGCTTTGTCACTGCTGTGTGTCTCTGTGTCCCGCTGTGACCACGCTGTGTCCCGCTCTATCACAGGCTGTGTCCCGCTGTGTCCCCTGCTGTGTTCCGCTGTGTCGCTGCTGTGTCCCGCTGTGTCCCCGCTGTGTCCCCGGTGTGTCCCCGGTGTGTCCCGCTGTGTCCCCGCTGTGTCCCCCGCTGTGTCCCCGCTGTGTCCCACTCTGTCCTCACTGTGTCCCGCTTTGTCCCCGCTGTGTCCTCCTGTGTCCCGCCTTTCCTCGCTGTGCCTTCTGTATCCCGCTCTGTCCCCCGCTGTGTCCCCAACTATTTCCCCGCTGTGACCCGCTGTGTCCATGCTGTGTACCCCGCTGTGTCCCGCTGTGTCCCGCTTTGTGTCCCGCTGTGTTCCCCGCTGTGTCCCCGCTGTGTCCTGCTGTGTCCCTCTGTGTCCCCGCTGTCCCCCGCTGTGTCCCCTGCTGTGTCCCCTGCTGTGTCCCGCTGTGTCCCCGCTGTGTCCCCGCTGGGTCCCGCTGGGTCCCGCTGTGACCCCGCTCTGTCCCCGCTGTGTCCCGTTGTGTCCCTGGTGTGTCCACACTCTGTAACCGCTAAGTCCCTCTGTGTCCACGCAGTGTCCCACTGTGTCCCCCGCTGTTTCCCCGCTGTGTCCCCGCTGTGTCCTCCTGTGTCCCGCTGTGTCCCCCGCTGTGTCCCCCACTGTATCCCGCTGTGTCCCCCGCTGTGTCCCCCACTATTTCCCCGCTGTGACTTGCTGTGTCCATGATGTGTCCAGCGGTGTCCCGCTGTGTCCCCCACTGCGTCCCGCTTTGTCCCATTGTGTCCCCCGCTGTGTCCCGCTGTGTCCCCCACTGTGTCCGGTTGTGTTTCCTGCTGTGGCCCACTCTGTCCAGCTGTGTACCCCCTGTGTCCCCCGCTGTGTCCCCGCTGTGTCCCCGCTGTGTCCTCCTGTGTCCCGCTGTGTCCTCGCTGTGTCCTTCTGTATCCCGCTGTGTCCCTCGCTGTGTCCCCCACTATTTCCCCGCTGTGACCCGCCGTGTCCATGCTATGTCCCCTGCTGTGTCCCGCTGTGTCCCGCTGTGTTCCCCGCTGTGTTCCCCGCTGTGTCCCGCTGTGTCCCCGCTGTGTCCCCGGTGGGTCCCGCTGGGTCCTGCTGTGTCCCCGCTGTGTCCCCGCTGTGTCCCTCTGTGTCCCTGGTGTGTCCTCGCTGTGTAACTGCTATGTCTCTCTGTCCCCGCTTTGTCCCACTGTGTACCCCGCTGTGTCCTGCATGTTGCCCCGCTGTGTCCCCTGCTGTGTGCCCCGCTGTGTCCTAGCTGTGTCCCGCTGTGGCCTTGCTGTGTCCTCTGCTGTGTGCCTCTGTGTCCCGCTTTGTCCCCACTTTGTCCCCCTGTGTCCCGCTGTGTTCCCCGCTCTGTCCCGTTTTGTTCCCCATCTGTGTCATGCTGTGTCCCTGCTGTGTCCTGCTGTGTCCCGCTGTGTACCCGCTGTGTAACGCTGGGTCCCCCTTTGTGTCCCGCTGTGTCCCCCGCTGTGTTCCCGCTGTGTCCTGCTGTGTCCCCCTGTGTCCCGCTGTGTCCCCTGCTGTGTCCCCCGCTGTGTCCCGCTGTGTCCCGCTGTGGCCTTGCTGTGTCCCCTGCTGTGTCCCTCTGTGTCGCGCTTTGTCCTCGTTGTGTCCCCTGCTATATCCCGCTGTGTTCCCCGCTCTGTCCCGTTGTGTCCCCGCTGTGTCCCGCTGTGTCCCCCGCTATATCCTGCTCTGTCCCCCGCTGTGTCCCGCTGTGTTCCTGCTGTATCCCCGATGTGTCCCACTGTGTACCCCGCTGTGCCCCGCTGTGTCCCGCTGTCTCCCCCGCTGTGTTCCCCGCTGTGTCCTGCTGTGTCCGGCTGTGTCCCGCTGTGTACTCGCTGTGTCCCTGTTGTGTCCCTGCTGTGTCCCTGCTGTGTCCTTGCTGTGTCCCCGTTGTTTCCCGGTTTGTCCCCATTGTCCCTCGCTGTGTCCCTCGCTGTGTACCTCTGTGTCCCGCTCTGTCCTCGCTTTGTCCCCGCGATGTCCCGCTGTGTCCCCGCTGTGTCCCTGCTGTGTTCCACTCTCTCCCGCTGTGTGTGGCTCTGTTTCCCGCGCTGTGTCCGGCTGTGTCCAGCTGTGTGTCCCGCTGTGTTCCCCGCTGTGTCCCGCTGTGTCCCGCTGTGTCCCGTTGTGTCACACTGTGTGCCTTCTCTCCCCCGGTGTGTACCCCGCTGTGTCCCGCTGTGTCCTGCTGTGTCCCCGCTGTGGCCCGCTGTGGCCCGCTGTGTCCCCGCTGTGTCCCGATGTTTACCGCTATGTCTGCCTCTGTGTACCCGCTGTGTCCCTCTGTGTGCCCCGCTGTGTCCTGCTGTGTCCTCGCTGTGTCCCCCGCTGTTTCCCGCTGTTTCCCCTGCTGTGTCACCGGCTGTGTCCCCAGCTGTGTCCGGCTGTGTCCCGCTGTGTCCCTCTGTGTGCCCCGCTGTGTCCCGCTGTGTTCTTTGCTGTGTCCCCCGCTGAGTACCGCTGTGTCCCCCGCTGTTTACCGCTGTGTCCCCCACTGTGTCCCCAGCTGTGACCCCGCTGTGTCCCGCTGTGTCCCTGGTGTGTCCTCGCTGTGTAACTGCTATGTCCCTCTGTGTCCCCGCTGTGTCCCAATGTGTCCCGCTGTGTCGCCACTTTGTCACTACTGCGTCTCGCTGTGTCCCGCTGTGTCCACGCTGTGTCCCGCTCTGTCCCAGGCTGTGTCCCGCTGTGTCCCCGCTGTGTTCCGCTGTGTCGCAGCTGTGTCCCGCTGTGTCCCGGCTGTGTCCCCGTTGTGTCCCCGCTGTGTCCCACTCTGTCCCCACTGTGTCCCACTTTGTCCCGCTGTGTCCCCCGATTTGTCCCACTGTGTGCCCCTTTGTTCCCCTCTGTGTCCTGCTGTGTCCCCTGCTGTGTCCCTGCTGTGTCCCGCTGTGTACCCGCTGTGTAACGCTGGGTCCCCCTTTGTGTCCCGCTGTGTCCCCCGCTGTGTTCCCGCTGTGTCCCGCTGTGTCCCCCTGTGTCCCGCTGTGTCCCCTGCTGTGTGCCCCGCTGTGTCCTAGCTGTGTCCCGCTGTGGCCTTGCTGTGTCCCCTGCTGTGTCCCTCTGTGTCGCGCTTTGTCCTCGTTGTGTCCCCTGCTATATCCCGCTGTGTTCCCCGCTGTGTCCCGTTGTGTCCCCGCTGTGTCCCGCTGTGTCCCCCGCTATATCCTGCTCTGTCCCACGCTGTGTCCCGCTGTGTTCCTGCTGTATCCCCGATGTGTCCCACTGTGTACCCCGCTGTGCCCCGCTGTGTCCCGCTGTCTCCCCCGCTGTGTTCCCCGCTGTGTCCTGCTGTGTCCGGCTGTGTCCCGCTGTGTACTCGCTGTGTCCCTGTTGTGTCCCTGCTGTGTCCCTGCTGTGTCCTTGCTGTGTCCCCGTTGTTTCCCGGTTTGTCCCCATTGTCCCTCGCTGTGTCCCTCGCTGTGTACCTCTGTGTTCCGCTCTGTCCTCGCTTTGTCCCCGCGATGTCCCGCTGTGTCCCCGCTGTGTCCCTGCTGTGTTCCACTCTCTCCCGCTGTGTGTGGCTCTGTTTCCCGCGCTGTGTCCGGCTGTGTCCAGCTGTGTGTCCCGCTGTGTTCCCCGCTGTGTCCCGCTGTGTCTCGCTGTGTCCCGTTGTGTCACACTGTGTGCCTTCTCTCCCCCGGTGTGTACCCCGCTGTGTCCCGCTGTGTCCTGCTGTGTCCCCGCTGTGGCCCGCTGTGGCCCGCTGTGTCCCCGCTGTGTCCCGATGTTTACCACTATGTCTGCCTCTGTGTACCCGCTGTGTCCCTCTGTGTGCCCCGCTGTGTCCTGCTGTGTCCTCGCTGTGTCCCCCGCTGTTTCCCGCTGTTTCCCCTGCTGTGTCACCGGCTGTGTCCCCAGCTGTGTCCGGCTGTGTCCCGCTGTGTCCCTCTGTGTGCCCCGCTGTGTCCCGCTGTGTTCTTTGCTGTGTCCCCCGCTGAGTACCGCTGTGTCCCCCGCTGTTTACCGCTGTGTCCCCCACTGTGTCCCCAGCTGTGACCCCGCTCTGTCCCGCTGTGTCCCTGGTGTGTCCTCGCTGTGTAACTGCTATGTCCCTCTGTGTCCCCGCTGTGTCCCACTGTGTCGTGCAGTGTCCCCCTATGTCCCCTCTGTGTCCTCGCTGTATCCCCTGCTATGTCCCACTGTGTCCCCTGCTGTGTCCCCGCTGTGTCCCCGCTGTGTCCTAGCTGTGTCCGGCTGTGTCCCCGTTGTTCCCCGGTTTGTCCCCACTGTCCCCGCTGTGTCGCTCGCTGTGTACCTCTGTGCCCCACTCTGTCCTCGCTTTGTCCCAGCTATGTCCCGCTGTGTCCCTGCTGTGTCCGTGCTGTGTTCCACTCTCTCCCGCTGTGTGCAGCTCTGTGTCCTCTGCTGTGTCCTCCGCTGTGTCCCGCTGTGTCCCCCTGTGTCCCGCTGTGTCACCTGCTGTGTCCCCCGCTGTGTCCCGCTGTTTCCCGCTGTGGCCTTGCTGGGTCCCCTGCTGTGTCCCTCTGTGTCCCGCTTTGTCCTCGTTGTGTCCCCGCTGTGTCCCGCTTTGTCCCCCGCTATATCCTGCTCTGTCCCCCGCTGTGTCCCGCAGTGTCCCTCCTGTATCCCCGATGTGTCCCAGTGTGTACCCCGCTGTGTCCCCCTGTGTCCCGCTGGGTCCCCCGTTGTGTTCCGCTCTGTGTCCTGCTGTGTCCGGCTGTGTCCCGCTGTGTACTCGCTGTGTCCCCGCTGTGTCCTCGCTGTGTCCCTGCTGTGTCCTGCTGTGTCCCTGTTATTCCCCGGTGTGTCCCCACTGTCCCCTGCTGTGTCCCTCGCTTTGTACCTCTGTGTCCCGTTCTGTCCTCGCTTTGTCCCCGCGATGTCCCGATGTGTCCCCGCTGTGTCCCTGCTGTGTTCCACTCTCTCCCGCTGTGTGCGGCTCTGTGTCACCCGCTGTGTCCCCCACTGTGTCCCCCGCTGTGTCCCGCTGTATCCCGGTGTGTCCCGCTTTGTGCCCCGCTGTGTCCCGCTGTTTCCCACTGTGCCCCTGCTGTGTCCCCGCTGTGTCCCGCTGTGTACCCCGCTGTGTCCCACTGTGTCCCGCTGTGTGCCCCCTTTGTTACCCTCTGTGTCCTGCTGTGTCCCTTTCTGTGTCCCCGCTGTGTCCCGCTGTGTAACGCTGTGTCCCACTTTGTGTTCCGCTGTGTCACTGCTGTGTCCCGCTGTGTCCCCGGTGTGTCCCGCTGTGTCTCCGCTCTGTCCCCGCTGTGTCCCCCGCTGTGTGCCTGCTGTGTCCAACTCTGTCCCCACTGGGTCCCGCTTTGTCCCCGCTGTGTCCTCCTGTGTCCCGCTGTGTCCTCGCTGTGTCCTTCTGTATCCTGCTCTGTCCCCTGCTGTGTCCCCGCTGTGTCCCGCTGTGTCCCCGCTGTGTAACGCTGTGTCCCACTGTGTGTTCCGCTGTGTCATTGCTGTTTCCTGCTGTGTCCCCGCTGTGTCCCCGGCGTGTCCCTCTGTGACCCGCTGTGTCCATGCTGTGTCCCCCGCTGTGTCCCGCTGTGTGTCCCGCTGTGTTCCCCGCTGTGTCCCGCTGTGTCCCGTTGTGTCCCTATGTGTGCCTTCTCTCCCCCGGTGTGTCCCCCGCTGTGTCCCACTGTGTCCTGCTGTGTCCCCGCTATGGCTCGCTGTGGCCCGCTGTGTCCCCGCTGTGTCCCCGCTGTGTCCCGATGTGTACCGCTGTGTCTGCCTCTGTGTACCCCGCTGTGTCCTGCTGTGTGTCCCGCTGTGTCCTGCTGTGTCCTTGCTGTGTCGCCCGCTGTTTCCCGCTGTTTCCCCCGCTGTGTCACCCGCTGTGTCCCCAGCTGTGTCCGGCTGTGTCCCGCTGTGTTCCCCTGTGTCCCCCGCTGTGTCCCGCTGTGATCTTTGCTGTGTCCCCCGCTGAGTCCTGCTGTGTCCCCCGCTGTTTACTGCTGTGTTCCCCAATGTGTCCCCAGCTGTGTCCCCGCTGTGTCCCGCTGTGTCCCTGGTGTGTCCTCGCTGTGTAACTGCTATGTCCCTCTGTGTCCCCGCTGTGTCCCACTGTGTCGCCCAGTGTCCCCCTATGTCCCCTCTGTGTCCTCGCTGTGTCCCCTGCTGTGTCCCACTGTGTCCCCTGCTGTGTCCCCGCTGTATCCCCGCTGTGTCCTAGCTGTGTCCCGCTGTGTCCCCGGTGTTCCCCGGTTTGTCCCCACTGTCGCCGCTCTGTCCCTCGCTGTGTACCTCTGTGTCCCGCTCTGTCCTCGCTTTTTCCCAGCTATGTCCCGCTGTGTCCCTGCTGTGTCCGTGCTGTGTTCCACTCTCTCCCGTTGTGTGCAGCTCTGTGTCATCTGCTGTGTCCCCCGCTGTGTCCCGCTGTGTCCCGGTGTGTCCCGCTTTGTCCCCCGCTGTGTCCCGCTGTTTCCCACTGTGCCCCTGCTGTGTCCCCGCTGTGTCCTGCTGTGTACCCCGCTGTGTCACACTGTGTCCCCCGCTGTGTCCCTGCTGTGTCCCGCTGTGTCCCGCTGTGTCCCGTTGTGTACCCCGCAGTGTCCTGCTGTGTCCCCCGATGTGTCCCGTTGTGTCCCACTGTGTCCACACTGTGTCCCGCTGTGTCCCCGCTGTGTCCCCTACTGTGTCCCGCTGTTTCCCCGGCTGTGTCCCCTTCTGTGTCCCGCTCTTTCCCGCTGTGTCCCGCTGTGTCGTTGCTGTGTCCCCATTTGTGTCCTGCTGTGTCCTCGCTGGGTCCCCCGCTGTGTCCCGATGTGTCCGCATGTGTCACGCTGTATCCTCGCTGGGTCCCCCGCTGTGTCCCCGCTCTGTCCCTGCTGTGTTCCACTCTCTCCCGCTGTGTGCGGCTCTGTGTCCCCTGCTGTGTGCCCCGCTGTGTCCCGCAGTATCCCGGTGTGTCCAGTTTAGCCCCCGCTGTGTCCCGCTGTTTCCCACTGTGCCCCTGCTCTGTCCCCGCTGTGTCCCGCTGTGTACCCCGCTGTGTCCCACTGTGTTCCGCTGTGTGCCCCCTTTGTTCCCCTCTGTGTCCTGCTGTGTCCACTGCTGTGTCCCCGCTCTGTCCCCTATGTGTAACGCTGTGTCCGCCTTTGTGTCCTGCTGTGTCCCCCGCTGTGTCCCTGCTGTGTCCCTTTGTGTCCCGCTGTGTCCCGCTGTGTACCCCGCAGTGTCTTCTGTGTCGCCCGATGTGTCCCTCTGTGTCCCCACTGTGTCCCGCTGTGTCCCCGCTGTGTCCCCTGCTGTGTCCCGCTGTGTCCCAGGCTGTGTCCCCCGCTGTGTCCCGCTCTTTCACGCTGTGTCCCGCTGTGTCCTCGCTGGGTCCCCCGCTGGATCCCGCTGTGTCCCCGCTGTGTCCTCCTGTGTCCCGCTGTGTCCTCGCTGTGTCCTTCTGTATCCTGCTGTGTCCCCCGCTGTGTCCCGCACTATTTCCCCGCTGTGACTTACTGTGTCAATGCTGTGTCCCCCGCTGTGTCCCGCTGTGTCCCGCTGTGTCCCCCACTGTGTGCCCGCTGTGACCCGATGTGTCCCTGCTGTGTCCCCCGCTGTGTCCCGCTGTGTCCTGCTGTGTCCCCGGCTGTGTCCCCCGCTGTGTCCCACTCTTTCCCGCTGTGTCCCGCTGTGTCCTTGCTGTGTCCCCATTTGTGTCCCGCTGTGTCCTCTCTGTGTCCCCTACTGTGTCCCGCTGTGTCCCCATGTGTCACGCTGTGTCCTCTCTGTTTATCCCTCTGTGTCCCGCTGTGTCCTCGCTGTGTCCCACACTGTGTCCCCGCTGTGTCCCGATGTGTCCTGCTGTGTCCCTGCTGTGTCCCGCTGTGTCCCGCTGTGTCCCGGATGTCTCCCGCTGTGTCCCGTTGTGTCCCCGCTGTCCGCATGTGTGTCCCCGCTGTCCCCGTTGTGCCCCCCGCTGTGTCCCGCTGTGTCCTCGCTGTGTCCCCAGCTG
>NW_012292048.1:0-5031 GCF_000151885.1 Dipodomys ordii | reverse complement strand
CCTGTGGGGACACAGCAGGACAAAGCGGGGGACACGGAGGGACACAGCGGGACAAAGTGGGGGACACAGTGGGACACAGTGGAGACAGAGATGGGCCACAGCGGGACACAGCCGTGACACAGCTAGACACAGCGGGGTACACAGCAGGACATAGCGGGACACAGCGGGGACTCACCAGGGGACACAGCGGGGGACAAACTGGGACACCACGGGACACAGTGGGACACAGCGGGACACAGCGGGGACACTGCGGGAACATAGCGGGACACAGCGGGGTACACAGCGGGACACAGCAGTGGACACAGCGGGACACAGCGGGGGACACAGCGAGCACACAGCGGGTCACAGCGGGACACAGCGTGGGACAAAGCAGGAGACAGCGGGGGACACAGCGAGGACACAGCTGGACACAGCGGGGTACACAGCGGGACACAGCGGAGGACACAGAAGGGTACACAGCGGGACACAGAGAGAAACACAGCGAGGCCACAGCGGGGGCCAAAGCAGGACAACACGGGACACAGTGTGACACAGTGGGACACAGCAGAGACACTGCAGGGGCACAGCGGGACAAAGCGGGCGACACAGCGCGACACAGCAGGACACAGCGGGGGACACAGCGGGGGACAGCAGGGGACAGAGAGGGGACACAGCAGGACACAGCGGGGACACAGCTGGACACAGCGGGGTACACAGCGGGACACAGGGGGCACACAGTGGGGACACAGCGGGGGACACAGCGGGACACAGCGGGGGAAACAGAGGGGTACACAGCGGGACACAGCCGGGAACACAGCGTGGACACAGTGGGACACACCGGGACACAGCGTCAATACAGCGGGGACAGAGCGGGTCACAGCAGGGACACAGCGAGACACAGCGTTACACAGCGAGGGACACAGAGGGACACAGCGGGGACACAGCGGGACACAGCAGGACACAGCGGGGGACACAGCGGAACACAGCGTGGGACACATCGAGGACACAGCGGGACACAGCGGGACACAGCGGGGACACTGCAGGGACACAGCAGGGACACAGCGGAGGACACAGCGGGGGACATAGCGGGACACAACGGGGAACACAGCGAGGACACAGCGCGACCCAGCAGGACACAGCGTCGATACAAAGGGGACACAGCGGGACACAGCGGGGTACACAGCTGGGGACACAGCAGGACACAGCGGTGGACACAGCGAGGACACAGCGGGAGACAGCGGGGACACAGCGGGAACATAGCTGGACACAGCGGTGTACACAGCGGGACACAGCTGGGGACACAGAGTGGTACACAGAGGGACACAGCGGGAAACACAGCGAGGTCACAGAGGGGGACCAAGCGGGACAACACGGGACACAGTGTAACACAGCGAGACACAGCGGGACACAGCGGGGGACAAAGCAGGGGACAACGGGGACAGGGGACACAGCGGGACACAGCGGGGACACAGCTGGACACAGCGGGGTACACAGAAGGACACAGTGGCACACAGTGGGGGAAACAGCAAGGACAGAGCGGGCCTCAGCGGGGGACACAGCAGGACATAGCGGGGGACAAAGCGGGGGACACAGCGGGACACAGCGGTACACAGCGGGGACACTGCGGGTACATAGTGGGACACAGCGAGGACACAGCAGGACACAGCGGCAACACAGAGGGGACTCAGCGGGACAAAGCGGGGGAAACAGCGGGACACAGCGGGGCACAGCGGGGGACACAGCGGGGGACAGCGGAGACAGAGAGGGGACAAAGCGAGACACAGCGGTGACACAGCTGGACACAACAGAGTACACAGCGGGACACAGCGGGCACACAGAGGGGACACAGCGGGACAGAGCGGGACACAGCAGGGACCGAGCGGGACATAGCGGGACACAGCGGAACACAGAGGGGGACACAGCGGGACACAGCGGGGGACCCAGCGAGGACACAGCGGGACACAGCGGGGGACACAGCTGGGGACACAGCTGGACACAGCGGGGAACACAGCGAGGACACAGCGGGACCCAGCAGGACACAGCGTCGATACACCGGGGACACAGTGTTACACAGCGTGGTACCCAGCTGTGGACACAACGGGACAGAGTGGGGGCACAGCGAGACACTGCGGGACACAGCAGGGGACACAGCGGGACACAGCGCGACACAGCGGGGAACAGAGAGGGAGACAGCGGGGGACACAGCGAGGACACAGCGGGACACAGCGGTGACACAGCGGGGACTCAGTGGGGGACGCAACGGGGGACAAAGTGGGACACCACGGAACACAGCAGGACACAGCGGGAAACAGCAGTGACCCTGCGGGGACACGGTGGGACACAGCGGGGGACACAGCGGGACACAACGAGGAACACAGCGAGGACAGAGCGGGACCCAGCAGGACACAGCGTCGATACAGTGGGGACACAGCAGGACACAGCGGGGTACACAGCTGGGGACGCAAAGGGACACAGCGGGGGACACAGCGAGGACAAGCGGGACACAGCGGGACACAGCAGGGACACTGCGGGAACATAGCGGGACACAGCGGGGTACACAGAGGGACACAGCGGGACACAGCTTGGGATACACGGAGGACACAGCTGGACACAGTGGGGGACACATCGAGCACACAGAGATACAGTGGGTTGCGGGATACAGCGGGGGAAAAAGCAGGAGACAGCGGGGGACACCGCGAGGACACAGCGGGACACAGTTGCGACACAGAGGGGACTCAGTGGGGGACACATCGGGGGACAAAGCAGGACACCAAGGGACAGTGTGACACAGCGGGACACAGCGGGGACACTGCACAGACACAGCGGTACAAAGCGGGGGACACAGCGGGGACTCAGCGGGGGACACAGCGGGGGACAAAGCGGGACACCACGGAACACAGCGGGTCACAGCGGGAAACAGCGGTGACCCTGTGGGGACATAGCGGGACCCAGTGGGGGACACAGCGGGACACAGCGGGGACTCACCTGGGGACACAGCGAAGGACAAACTGGGACACCACGGGACACAGTGGGACACAGCGGGACACAGCAGGGATACTGCGGGAACATAGCGGGACACAGCGGGGGACACAGGGGGACACAGCGGGACACAGCAGGGACAGAGTGTGACACAGCGGGTCACAGCGGGGACACTGCGGGAACATAGCGGGACACAGCGGGGTACACAGCAGGACACAGCAGTGGACACAGCGGGAACACAGCTGGACACAGCGGGGTACACAGTGGGACACAGGGGGCACACAGTGGGGACACAGCGGGGGACACAGCGGGACACAGCGGGTCACAGCGGGGGACACAGCGGGGGACACAGCGGGGGACAGCAGAGGACAGAGAGGGGACACAGCGGACACAGCGGGGTACACAGAGGGACACAGCAGGCACACAGTGGGGACACAGCGGGACAAAGCAGGACACAGCGGGGACAGAGCAGGACAGAGCGTGACACAGCGAGGACACATTGGAACACAGCGGGACACAGAGGAACTCAGCGGGAGACACAGCAGTACACAGCGGGAAACAGTGTGACACACAGGGGAGACAGCAGGGACACAGTGGGGGACACAGCAGGACACAGCGGGTCACAGCGGGGGACACAGCGGGAGACAGTGGGGGACACAGCGAGGACACAGCGGGACACAGTTGCGACACAGAGGGGACTCAGTGGGGGACACAGCGGGGGACAAAGCAGGACACCACGGGACAGTGTGACACAGCGGGACACAGCGGGGACACTGCACAGACACAGCGGTACAAAGCGGGGGACACAGCGGGGACTCAGCGGGGGACACAGCGGGGGACAAAGCAGGACACCACGGAACACAGCGGGTCACAGCGGGAAACAGCGGTGACCCTGTGGGGACACAGCGGGACCCAGTGGGGGACACAGCGGGACACAGCGGGGACTCACCTGGGGACACAGCGAAGGACAAACTGGGACACCATGGGACACAGTGGGACACAGCGGGACACAGCGGGGACACTGCGGGAACATAGCAGGACACAGCGGGGTACACAGGGGGACACAGCGGGACACAGCAGGGACAGAGCGGGACACAGCGGGACACAGCGGGGACACTGCGGGAACATAGCGGGACACAGCGGGGGACACAGCAGGACACAGCAGTGGACACAGCGGGAACACAGCTGGACACAGCGGGGTACACAGTGGGACACAGGGGGCACACAGTGGGGACACAGCGGGGGACACAGCGGGACACAGCGGGTCACAGCGGGGGACACAGCGGGGGACACAGCGGGGGACAGCAGAGGACAGAGAGGGGACACAGCGGACACAGCGGGGTACACAGAGGGACACAGCGGGCACACAGTGGGGACACAGCGGTACAAAGCAGGACACAGCAGGGACAGAGCAGGACAGAGCGTGACACAGCGAGGACACATTGGGATACAGCGGGATACAGAGGAACTCAGCGGGAGACACAGCAGTACACAGCGGGAAACAGTGTGACACACCGGAGAGACAGCAGGGACACAGTGGGGGACACAGCAGGACACAGTGGGTCACAGCAGGGGACACAGCGGGACACAGCGGGGGACACAGCGAGGACACAGCGGGACACAGTTGCGACACAGAGGGGACTCAGTGGGGGACACAGCGGGGGACAAAGCAGGACACCACGGGACAGTGTGACACAGCGGGACACAGCGGGGACACTGCACGGACACAGCGGTACAAAGCGGGGGACACAGCGGGGACTCAGCGGGGGACACAGCGGGGGACAAAGCGGGACACCACAGAACACAGCGGGTCACAGCGGGAAACAGCGGTCACCCTGTGGGGACACAGCGGGACCCAGGGGGGACACAGCGGGACACAGCGGGGACTCACCTGGGGACACAGCGAAGGACAAACTGGGACACCACGGGACACAGTTGGATACAGCGGGACACAGCGGGGACACTGCAGGAACAAAGCGGGACACAGCGGGGGACACAGGGGGACACAGCGGGACACAGCAGGGACAGAGCGGGACACAGCGGAGCACAGCGGGGACACTGCGGGAACATAGC
>NW_012292047.1:0-3154 GCF_000151885.1 Dipodomys ordii | reverse complement strand
GGGGGACAAAGCGGGACACAGCGGGACACAGCGGGGACGCAGCGGGACACAGCGGGACACAGCGGGACACGGCGGGGGACACAGCGGGACACAGAGCGGGACATAGCGAGGACACAGCGGAACACAGCGGGAAACAGCGGGGGACACAGCGAGGACACAGTGGGGGACACAGTGGGGGAAACAGCTGGACACAGCGGGGAACACAGCGAGGACACAGCGGCACCCAGCGGGACACAGCGTAGATACAACGGAGACACAGCGTTACACAGCATGGTACAAAGCTGTGGACACAACGGGACACAGTGGGGGCACAGCGCGACACAGCGGGACGCAGTGGGACACAGCGGGGGACACAACGGGACACACAGGGGGACAGAGCGGGACACAGTGGGGGACACAGCCGGACACAGCAGGGGAAACAGTGGGGGACACAGCGGGACACAGCGGGACACACCGAGGGCACAGCGGGACACAGCGGGACACTGCAGGGCACAGCGGGGGACACAGCGGGACACAGCGGGGGACACAGCAAGGAAACAGCGGAACACAGAGCGGGACACAGCGGGGGACACAGCGAGGACACAGTGGGACACAGCGCTGACACTGCGGGGACACAGCGGGGGACACAGCGGGGGACACAGCCGGACACAGCGGGACACAGCGGGGGACACATGGAGGACTCAGCGGGACAAAGCGGGGACACAGCGGCGACTCACCGGGGGACACAGCGGGGGACAAAGCGGGACACCACAGAACACAGTGGGAAACAGCGGGACACAGCGGGGAAAATGCGGGGACACAGGTGGACAAAGCGTGGGACACATAGGGACACAGCGGGGGACACAGCGGGACACAGTGGGACACAGCAGGGCACAGAGGGGGGACACAGCGGGACCCAGCGGGGAACACAGCGAGGACACAGCGGGACCCAGCGGTACACAGCGTCGATACAGCGGGGACACAGCGTTACACAGCGTGGTACACAGCTGTGAACACAACGGGACACAGTGGGGGCACAGCGGGACACAGCGGGACACAGTGGGACACAGCGGGGACAAAGCTTGAGACACAGCAGGGTACAGAGCGGGAGACAGCGCGGGACACAGCGAGGACACAGCGGGACACAGCGCTGACACTGCGGGAGACACAGCGGGGGACACAGCGGGGGACACAGCCGGACACAGTGGGACACAGCGGGGGAAACAGGTGCGAACCAGCGGGACCCAGCGGGGGACACACCGTGGACACATTGGGACACAGCGGGGACACAGCGGGACACAGCGGGGGACACAGCAGTACACAGCGGGACACAGCGGGTCACAGCGAGGGACACAGAGGGGTACATAGAGGGACACAGTGGGGAACACAGGGAGGACCCAGCGGGACACAGCGTCGATACAGCGGGGACACAGCGGGACACAGTGGGGTACACAGCTGGGGACACAACGGGACACAGCGGGGGACACAGCGAGGACACAGCAGAACACAGCGTGGGAAACAGCGAGGACACAGCGGGACACAGCGAGACACAGTGGGACACAGTGGGGACACAGCAGTAGACACAGCGAGTCACAGCGGGGGACACAGCGGGACACAGCGGGGAACACAGCGAGGACACAGCGGGGACACAGCGGGGACACTGCGGGAACATAGTGGGACATAGCGGGGCACTCAGCGGGACACAGCGGGACACAGCTTGGGACACAGCGGGAACACAGCAGGACACAGCAGGGGACACAGCGAGGACACAGCGGGACACAGTGGGACACAGCGTGGGACAAAGCGGGAGACAGCAGGGGACACAGCGAGGACACACAGGGACACAGCGGCGACACATAGAGGATTCAGCGGGGGACACAGTGCGGGACAGAGCGGGACACATCGGGACACTGCGGGGCACAGCGGGGGACACAGCGGGACACAGCGGGGGACCCAGCGGGACACAGCGGGACACAGCAGGACACTGCGGGGCACAGCGGGGGACACAGCGGGACACAGCGGGGGACACAGGGAGGACACAGCTTAACACAGCATGGGACAAAGCGAGGACACAGCGGGACACAGCGAGACACAGCGGGACACAGCGTGGACCCAGCAGTGGACACAGCGGGACACAGCGGGGGACAAAGCGGGACACCACGGAACACAGCAGGACACAGCGTGAAACAGCGGTGAACCTGCGGGGACACAGCGGGACACAGCGGGGGACACAGCGGGATCGAGCTGGAAACAGCGGGGGACACAGCGGGACACAGCGTCTATAGAGCGGGGACACAGCGGGACACAGCGGTGACACAGCGGGACCCAGCAGGGACACAACAAGGACACAGCGAATGACACAGCGGGACACAGTGGGACACAGAGGGGGACACAGCGAGGGACACAGCGGGGGACACAGCGGGACACAGCGGGGACACAGCGGGGACACTGCGGGACCCAGCAGGACACAGCGGGACACAGCAGGACACAGCGGGGGACACAGCGGGACACAGCGGGGGACACAGCGGGATACAGCGGGGACACAGAGGGGCCTCAGCAGTGGACATAGCAGGGGACAAAGCGGGACACCACAGGACACAGTGGGACACAGCGGGACACAGCGGGGACACTGCGGGGACACAGCAGGTCAAAGCGGGGGACCCAGCGGGACACAGCGGGACACAGCAGGACCCAGCGGGGAAACAGGGGGGATACAGTTTGACACAGCGAGGACACAGCGGGACACAGCGGGACCCAGCAGGACACAGCGGGGGACACAGCGGGACACAGCGGGACACAGCGGGGGACACAGCCGGACACAGCAGGGACACAGTAGGACACAGGGTGGGACAAAGCTGGAGACAGGGGAGGACACAGCGAGGACACAGCTGGACACAGCGGGGACACAGAGCAGACTCAGCAGGGGACATAGAGGGGAAAAAGCGGGACACCATGGGACACAGTAGGACACAGCGGGACACAGCGGGGACACTGCGGGACACAGCCGGGGGACACAGCGGTGGACAGCGGGGGAAAGAGAAGGGACACAGTGGGACACAGAGGGGACACAGCTGGACACAGAAGGGTACACAGCGGGGCACAGCGGACACACAACAGGGACAGAGCTGGACAGAGAGGGGACAGAGTGTGACACAGCTGGACACAGCGGGACACA
>NW_012292046.1:0-2409 GCF_000151885.1 Dipodomys ordii | reverse complement strand
CTCTTCAATCTAGTATTAGAATGCCTAGCTACAGCAATAAGACAAGATGCAGACATAAAGGGGATCCAAATAGGGAAAGAAGAAATAAAACTCTCCCTCTTTGCAGATGACATGATCTTATATTTAAAGAATCCCATAGATTCCACTCCCAAATTACTCAAGCTGATTCAAAACTTTGGCAAAGTAGCAGGTTATAAAATTAACCCCCAAAAATCAATGGCTTTTCTGTATGCCAACAATGAGAAAAGTGTGGCTGAAATTAGGAAAGCAACTCCATTTGTAATAGCCTCACAAAAAATAAAATACCTAGGAATCAACTTAACTAAAGAAGTGAAGGACCTCTATGATGAAAACTTTAAAATCTTGAAAAAGGAAATCAACACAGAACTAAAAAAATGGCAAAGCCTCCCATGCTCCTGGATTGGAAAGATTAACATCATGAAAATGGCAATACTTCCCAAGGCTATTTACAAATTCAACGCAATACCTATCAAAATTCCAACCTCATTCTTCAAGGAAATAGAAGAGGCAATCCAAAAATTTATATGGAACAATAAAAGACCCCGAATAGCAAAAACGCTCCTCAACGGAAAGAACACTGCTGGAGGAATATCAATACCAAATTTCAAACTCTACTATAAAGACATAGTAATCAAAACAGCTTGATATTTGCATAAGAACAGACCTCAGGACCAATGGAATAGAATTGAAAACCCAGAAATCAACCTACAGACCTATAGCCATCTAATCTTCGATAAGAGAGCTAAAACAATAGAATGGAAGAAAGACAGCCTCTTCAGTAAATGGTGCTGGCAAAATTGGTTAACTACATGTAGAAAACTAAAGCTAGATCCTTATATATCACCCTGCACCAGAATCAACTCCAAATGGATCAAAGACCTTGAAGTCAAAGCAGACACTCTGAAAACATTACAGCATGGAACAGGAGAAACCCTAGGTCTCCTTGGTTCAGGCCGAAATTTTTTGAATAGAGACCCGAAAACACAAATCAAAGAAAGGTTGGACAAATGGGACTGCATAAAGTTGCAGAGCTTCTGCAGGGCAAATGACATAGCTAGCAAGATCAATAGAAAGCCCATGGATTGGGAGAAGATCTTTACTAGCCATACAACGGACAAGGGTCTCATATCTAAAATATACTTGGAACTCAAAAAATTAAACCCCTCAACAACAAATCCTCAAAGAAACAACTGCCCAATAAACAAGTGGGCGAAAGACTTAAAGAGAAACTTCTCTGAAGAACTTTATACTTTCTAAGCAGGTTTTATACCATTTGAGCCAGGCCTTCAACCTTATATAAAGACATAAACAAATGTGATTAAGAAGAACTCCTTTGTATTGACTGGGGCTTGAGAAGATGTATATGACACCCTCACACACCTTTTCTCTTTTCCCTGTCTCTCACTAGAACTTCAGGAAATTCCCTACTGCTCAGTCAGATAGTGTGTGGCACAGGTTGGGAGTGTGGTCTTGAACCCAGGACCTTGCACCCTCACTTGGCTTGTGCTCATGACTAGAACTCCATGACTTGAGTCATACTTCCAGCCTGGCATCTTTCTGGCTAATTGGAGATAGAGTCCCACAAGCTTTTTCTGCCTGGGGCTGCTTTGAACCAAAATCTTCCACATCTCAGCTTCCTGAGTAGCTAGAATTACAGGTATAAACAAGCAGCACCAAGCTTCAAGATGGCTTTTATCCCTCACCAAATAATATCAAGACCTAAACCACCAGAAGGGTTAAAGATTCTTGTGTTATTTACATCCGTGGTTTAATAGACATTGGGGGCCAATCCAGGAGCGACACATTCCAAACTCTTCCGAAGTCATAGCAGATGGGTCTCTATTACAAAAAAATACGTTTGTTTCCTAGAATTGAGATATTTATTTGCTGCAAGCCACCATTTCTATTCAGATGTAGTAGTGCAGACCTATAATTACAGCTACTCAGGAGGTAGAAGTAAGAGGATCACAAGTTTAAGGGCAAGCTAGAAAAAGTTAGTGAGACTTTATCTCAAAAAACAATGATAATAGTAATAATAATAATACAAATGAAAGGATCGGAAGCATGATACCAGTGAAGAAAGAGGAGGAAGGAAGGAAGGAAGGAACGAAGGAAGGAAGGAAGGAAGGAAGGAAGGCAGACTCACGCCTGTAATCCTAGCTACTCAGGAGGCTGAGATCTGAGGATCATGGTTCAAAGCCAGCCCAAGCAGGAAAGGCCATGGGACTCTTATCTCCAATTAATCACTAGAAAACAGGAAATGATACTGTGGTTCAAAATGATAGAATGCCAGCCTTGAGCAAAAGAGCTCACGGACAGTGCCCAGGCCCAAGTTCAAGCCTCATGCCCAAAAAAGGGGGGGGGGGGGGGGAAGGCTATTTACTCCTA
>NW_012292045.1:0-893 GCF_000151885.1 Dipodomys ordii | reverse complement strand
ATTATTTTGGTCCGTGGTGGGGCTTGACTCTGGGCTAGGCATGTCCCTCAGCTCTCAGCTTAAAGTTGGTGCTCTACCACTTGAGCCACAGCACCACTTCTGGTTTTCTGGTGGTTAATTGGAGCTGAGTCTCACAGACTTTCTGACAGGGCTGGCTTTGAACTGTGATCCTCAGATCTCAGCCTCCTGAGTCGCTGGGATGACAGGCGGGAGCCACCAGCGCCCAGCTATTTATTTGAGTTTTTCCTGCAGTTGAACCCTAGGGGTTTTGTCATCATGATTAAAATGCAGTGGGTTTTCCTCTTTTTCTTTTTTTAAAAAATGAAACATTATTTCTCTTAAACTTCATTTAAAGAAACAAGCATGCTCCTAAAGTACTTTGTGTTCTTAGGCACTGTGTTCAGCATTAGGAAAGAGAGGGAGGATTAGTAGGAAGAGATGAACAATAGGGCAGGAACCAAGCTCATGAAGCACCTGGTGAGAATAAAGTGAATGATTGGGAAGACCAGGGACCCAGTTGAGATCTTTTTTTTTTTTTTGTCGGTCGTGGGGCTTGAACTCCGGACCTGAGCACTGTCCCTCAGCTCTTCAGCTCAAGGCGAGCGCTCTACCACTTGAGCTACAGCGCCACTTCCAGCTTTCTGGTGGTTTATTGGAGATAGGAGTCTCACAGTCTTTCCTGCCCGGGCTGGCTTTGAACCTCGATCCTCAGATCTCAGCCTCCTGAGTAGCTAGGATTACAGGCGTGAGCCACCAGCACCCCCAGTTGAGATCTTAAGAGGTGGTGGTGGTTGTGAAAGCAGATGAGGAGGGGAAAGAGGCTTAAAAAGATCTCTGGGTGGGAAGGAGATATACAGAAAAACAGAAGGCATGCCCACCACAAGGCAAAACTG
>NW_012292044.1:0-2190 GCF_000151885.1 Dipodomys ordii | reverse complement strand
GCTTCTGCTTCTCCTTCTGCTTCAGGTTTTCCTTGTGCTTCTTCGGCTTCTTCTGTTTCTTCTGCTTCTGCTCCTCCTGCTACTGCTTCTTCTGCTTCTTCTGCCTCTCTTTCTGCTTCTCCTTCTGCTTCTGCTTCTCCTTCTGCTCCTTCTCCTTCTTCTGTTTCTTCTTCTTCTGCTGCTTCTCCCGCTTCTGCTTCTTCTGCTTCTCCTGCTTGTCCTTCTGCTTCTGCTTCTCCTTTTCCTTCTTCTGCTTCTCTTTCTGCTTCTGCTTTCTGCTTCTTCTCTTTCGGCTTCTCCTGCTTCGGCATCTTGTGCTTCTCCTGCTTCTCTTTCTGCTTCTCATTCCGCTTCTGCTTGTCCTTCTGCTTCTCCTCCTTCTCCTTCTCCTACTTCTGATTCTCCTTCAGCTTCGGCTTCTTCTGCTTCTCCTGCTTCTCCTTCTGCATCTCCTTCTGCTTGTGCTTGCCCTTATGCTTCTTCTTCTGCCTCTGATTCTCCTTCTCCTTCTTTTGCTTCTCCTTTTTCTCCTTTTGCTTCGGCTTCTTCTGCTTTTCCTGCTTCTCCTTCTGCTTCTGCTTCTCCTGCTTCTCCTTCTGCATCTTCTTCTGCTTATGCTTCTCCTTCTCCTTCTTCTGCTTCTTCTTCTGATTCTCCTTCTGCTTCTTCTTATTCTGCTTTACCTGCTTCTCTTTCTGCTTCTCCTTCTGTTTCTCCTTCTCCTTCTTGTTCTTCTGCTTTTCCTTCTGCTTCTCCTTCTGCTTCTGCTACAACTGCTACTGCTTCTACTTCTTCTGTTTCTTCTGCTTCTCCTTCTGCTTTTGATGCTCTTTCCGCTTCTGCTTCTCCTTCTGCTTCTCCTTCTGCTTCTCCAGATTCTGCTTCTTTTGCTTCTCCTGCTTCTCCTTCTGCTTCAGGTTCTGCTTCTGCTTCTTCGGATTCTTATGTGTCTGCTTCTCCTGCTTCTGCTTCTTCTGCTTCCCCTCCTTCTCTTTCTGCTTCTCCTTCTGTTTCTGCTTCTCCTTTTGCTTCTGCTTCTTGTCTTTCTCCTGTTTCTTCTGCTTCTGCTTCTACTGTTTCTGCATCTCCTGCTTCTCCTTCTGCTGCTCTTTCTGCTTCTCCTGCTGCCTTTCCTTTTCCTGCTCCTTCTTCTGCTTCTCTTTCTGCTTCTCCTTCTCTTTCTCCTACTCCTTCTCCTTCTCGTTCTTCTGCTTTTCCTTCTGCTTCTCCTTTTGCTTCTGAATCTTCTGTTTCTTCTGCTACTGCCTCTGCTTCTTCTGTTTCTTCTGCTTCCCCTCTTGCTTCTCCTTCTGCTTTTGCTTCTCTTTCTGCTTCTGCTTCTCCTTCTGCTTCTTGTGCTTTTCCTGCTTCTCCTTCTGCTTCAGGTTCTGCTTCTGCTTCTTCAGCTTCTTCTGCTTCTGCTTCTCCTGCTGCTGCTTCTTCTGCTTCTCCTGCTTCTCTTTCTGCTTTTCCTTCTGTTTCTGCTTCTCCTTCTGCTTCTGCTTCTTCTCCTTCCTATGTTTCTTCTGCTTCTGCTTCGCCTGCTTCTGCTTCTCCTGCTTCTCGTTGTGCGTCTCTTTCTGCTTCTCCTTCTCCTTCTTCTGCTTCTCCTTCTGCTTCTGCTTCTGCTTCAATTTCTGCTTCTGCTTCTCATTCTGCTTCTGCGTCTTCTGTTTCTTCTGCTTCTCCTGCTTCTGCTTCTCCTGCTTCTCCTACTTCTCGTGCTGCTTCTCCTTCTGCGTCTCTTTCTGTTTCTGCTTATCCTTTTGCTTCTCCTACTCCTAATCCTTCTCTTTCGCCTTCTCCTTCTCCTTCTTCTGCTTCTCCTGCTTCTCCTTCTGCATCTTCTTCTGCTTCTGCTTCTCCTTCTGCTGCTTCTTCTGCTTCTGCTTCTCCTTCTTCTGCTTCTCCCTCTGATTCTGCTTCTTATGCTTATTCTTTTTCTTCTGCTTCTGCTTCTCCTGCTTCTGCTTCTTCTGCTTCTACTGCTTCTCCTTCTCCTTCTCCTTCTCCTTCTCCTTCTCCTTCTTCTTCTTCTTCTTCTTCTACTTCATCTTCATCTTCTTCTTCTACTACTTCTTCAGCTTCTTCTTCATCTTCTTCAACATCAAATCATCTTCTTCTTCTTCTCTTTCTGCTGCTTCTGCTTTTCCTGCTACTTCTTCTTCTACTGCTTCTCTTTCTGCTTCT
>NW_012292043.1:0-4390 GCF_000151885.1 Dipodomys ordii | reverse complement strand
CCCCGCTGTGTCCCACTGCGTCCCGCTGTGTACCCTGCTGTGTCCTGCTTTGTTCCCGCAGTGTCTCCGCTGTGTCCCGCTCTGTCCCGTGGTGTCCCGCTTTGTCCCCCGCTGTGTCCCCCGGTGAGTCCCACCTGTGTCCCCGCTGTGTCCCGCTTTGTCCTCCCTGTATCCCCCGCTGTGTCCCGCTGTGTCCCCCGCTTTGTCCCACTGTGTCTACTGCTGTGTCACTGCTGTGTCCCGCGGTGTCCCGCTGTGTCCCGCTGTGTCCTCGCTGTGTCTCACGCTGTGTTCCGCTGTGTCCTCGCTGTGTTCCCCGATGTGTCCCTTTGTGTCACCAGGTGTGTACCCACTGTGTCCCGCTCTGTCCCCGCTGTATCGACGCTGTGTCCCGCTGGGTCCCGCTGTGTCCTTGCTGTGTTCCCCTCTGTGTCCCGCTGTGTCCCCTGCTGTGTCCCGCTGTGTCCCGCTGTGTCCTGCTGTGTTGCCTCTGTGTCCCTCTGTGACCACCTTTGTCCCTTTGTGTCCCCCCCCTGAGTCCCCGGTGTTTCCCCGCTGGGTCCCACTGATTCCCCGCTGTGTCCGGCTCTGTCCCCCGCTATGTCCCCCTCTTTGTCCCCGCTGCGTCCCGCTGTGTCCCGCTATGTCCCCCGCTGTTTCCCGTTGTGTCTCCAGCTGTGTACCACGCTGTGTCCCGCTGTGTCACACTGTGTCCCGCTGTGTCCTGCTGTGTTCCGTGGTGTCCCGCTTTGTCCCTTGCTGTGTCCCCCGCTGAGTCCCTGCTGTGTCCCCGCTGTGTCCTGCTGTGTCATCCCTGTGTCCCCCGCTGTGTCCCGCTCTGTCCCCCGCTATGTCCTGCTGTGTCCCCGCTGTGTCCCGCTGTGTCCTCCCTGTTTCCCTCGCTGTGTTCCGCTCTGTCCTCCGCTGTGTCTCTCTGTGTCCCGCTGTGTCCCCCGCTGTATCAATGCTGTGTCCTGCTGGGTCCCGCTTGGTCCTTGCTGTGTTCCCCACTGTGTCCCGCTGTGTCCCCCGCTGTGTCCCCCGCTGTGTCCCGTGCTGTGTCCCCGCTGTGTCCCCCACTGTGTTCCGCTTTGTCCCCGCTGTGTCCCACTGTGTCCGGCTGTGTCTGCCTCTGTGTCCCTGCTGTGTTGCCGCTGTGTCCCGCTGTGACCACCTTTGTCCCTCTGTGTCCCCCCCTGAGTCCCCGCTGTTTCCCCGCTGGGTCTTGCTGGGTCCCCGCTGGGTCCCGCTCTGTCCCCCGCTATGTCCACCTCTTTGTCCCCGCTGTGTCCCGCTCTGTCCCGTTGTGTCACACGCTGTTTCCCGTTGTGTCCCCTGCTGTGTCCCGCTGTGTGCTCGCTGTGTCCCACGCTGTGTCCCGCTGTGTCCCCTGTCAGTCTCCTGCTGTGTCCTCTGCTGTGTCCCGCTGTGTCCCGCTGTGTCCCCCGCTTTGTCTCGCTGTGTCCCGCTGTGTCCTCCCTGTGTCCCCCGCTGTGTCCTGCTTTGTCCCCCGCTGTGTCCAGCTGTGTCTACTGCTGTGTCCCTGCTGTGTCCCGCTGTGTCTCGCTGTGTCCTCGCTGTGTCCCACGCAGTGTTCCGCAGTGTCCTCGCTGGGTCCCCCGATGTGTCCCTTTGTGTTCCCAGGTGTGTACCCTCAGTGTCCCGCTGAGTCCCCGCTGTATTGACGCTGTGTCCCGCTGTGTTCCGCTGTGTACCCCTCTGTGTCCCCCTCTGTGTCCTGCTGTGTCCCCTGATGTGTCCCGCTGTGTCCCGCTGTGTCCCCCTGTGAACTGCTGTGTCCCCCACTATGTTCCGCTGTGAACCGCTGTGTCCCGCTCTGTCCTCGCTGTGTCCCACGCTGTGTTCCGCTGTGTCCTCGCTATGTCCCCCGAAGTGTCCCTTTGTGTCCCCAGCTGTGTAACCCACTGTGTCCCGCTGTGTCCCTGCTGTGTCCTCGCTGTGATCCCCGCTGTGTCCCGCTGTGTCCCCCTCTGTGTACCCCTCTGTGTCCCGCTGTGTCTCCCGCTGTGTCCCGCTGTGTACCGCTCTGTCCCGCTCTGTCCCCCACTTTATGCCCCGCTTTGTCCCCGTTGTGTCCCGCTGTGTCCCCACTGTATCAAAGCTGTGTCCCGCTGGGTCCCTCTGTGTCCTGGCTGTGTCCCCGCTGTGTCCCGCTGTGTCCCACCTGTATCCCCCGCTGTGTCCAGCTGTGTCCCGCTGTGTCCCCCACTGTGTCCCGCTATGTCCCCCGCTGTGTTCCACTTTGTCCACTGCTGTGTCCCCCTTGTGTCCCGCTGTTTCCCCCGCTATGTCCCGCTGTGTCCTCCCTGTGTCCCCCGCTGTGTCCCGCTGTGTCTTCGCTGTGTCCCCCGATGTGTCCCTGCTGTGTCCCCTCTGTGTCCCGCTGTGTCCCGCTGTGTCCTCGCTGTGTCCCACACTGTGTTCCGCTGTGTCCCCGCTGTGTCCCCTGCTGTGTCCCGTTGTGTCCCCAGCTGTGTACCCTGCTGTGTCCCGCTGTGTCCCCGCTGTGTCGACGCTGGGTCCCGCTGGGTCCCGCTGTGTCCTCGCTGTGTCCCGCTCTGTGTCCCGCTGTGTCCCCGCTGTGTCCTGATGTGTATACTGCTGTGTCCCTGCTGTGTCCCGCTGTGTCCCGCTGTGTCCTCGCTGTGTCCCAAGCTGTGTCCCGCTGTGTCCCTGCTGGGACCCGCTGTGTCCCACTGTGTCCCCGCTGTGTCCCCGCTGTGTCCCGCTGTGTCTCCCGCTGTGTCATGCTGTGTCCCGCTGTGTCCCCGCTGTGTCCCGCTGTGTCCCCTGCTGTGTCCCTCTGTGTCCCCCGCTGTGTCCCGCTGTGTCCCGCTGTGTCCGGACTGGGACCCGCTGTGTCCCCGCTGTGTCCCCGCTGTGTACCCCGCTGTGTCCAGCTTGGTCCCCGCTGTGTCTCGCTGTGTCCCACGCTCTGTCCCGCACTGTGTTCTGCTGTGTCCCCCGCTGTGTCCCGCTGTGTCCCCCGCTGTGTCCCGCTGTGTCTACTGCTTTGTCCCTGCTGTGTCCCGATGTGTCCTCTCTGTGTCCCACGCTGTGTTCCGCTGTGTCCTCGCTGTGTCCCCCGATGTGTCACTTTGTGTGCCCAGCTGTGTACCCCGCTGTGTCCCGCTGTGTCCCTGCTGTATTGACGCTGTTTCCCGCTTTGTCCCGCTGTGTCCTGCTGTGTACTGCTGTGTCCCCCGCTGTGTCCCACTCTGTCCCACCTGTGTCCCCCGCTGTGTCTGGCTGTGTCCCGCTGTGTCCCCCGCTGTGTCCCCCACTGTGTCCCGCTGTGTCCCCCGCTGTGTCCCGCTGTGTCCACTGCTTATCCCCGTTGTGTCCCGCTGTTTCCCTGCTATGTCCTGCTGTGTCTTCGCTGTGTCCCCTGCTGTGTACTGCTGTGTCCCCCGCTGTGTCCCGCTGTGTCCCACCTGTGTCCCCCGCTGTGTCTGGCTGTGTCCCGCTGTGTCCCCCTCTGTGTCCCGCTGTGTCCCCCGCTGTATCTCGCTGTGTCCTACTGTGTCCTGCTGTGTACTGCTGTGTCCCCCGCTGTGTCCCGCTGTGTCCCACCTGTGTCCCCCGCTGTGTTTGGCTGTGTCCCGCTGTGTCCCACGCTGTGTCCCCCACTGTGTCCCGCTGTGTCCCCCGCTATGTCCCGCTGTGTCCACTGCTGATCCCCGTTGTGTCCCGCTGTTTCCCTCCTATGTCCTGCTGTGTCTTCGCTGTGTCCCCTGCTGTGTACTGCTGTGTCCCCTGCTGTGTCCCGCTGTGTCCCACCTGTGTCCTCCGCTGTGTCTGGCTGTGTCCCGCTGTGTCCCCCTCTGTGTCCTGCTGTGTCCCCCGCTGTATCCCGCTGTGTCCCGCTGTGTCCTGCTGTGTACTGCTTTGTCCCCCGCTGTGTCCCGCTGTGTCCCACCTGTGTCCCCCGAAGTGTCTGGCTGTGTCCCGCTGTGTCCCACGCTGTGTCCCCCACTGTGTCCCGCTGTGTCCCCCACTATGTCCCGCTGTGTCCACTGCTGATCCCCGTTGTGTCCCGCTGTTTCCCTCCTATGTCCTGCTGTGTCTTCGCTGTGTCCCCTGCTGTGTACTGCTGTGTCCCCTGCTGTGTCCCGCTGTATCCCACCTGTGTCCCCCGCTGTGTCTGGCTGTGTCCCGCTGTGTCCCCCTCTGTGTCCCGCTGTGTCCCCCGCTGTATCCCGCTGTGTCCCGCTGTGTCCTGCTGTGTACTGCTGTGTCCCCCGCTGTGTCCCGCTGTGTCCCACCTGTGTCCCCCGCTGTGTCTGGCTGTGTCCAGCTGTGTCCCCCGCTGTGTCCCCCGCTGTGTCCCGCTGTGTCCCCCGCTGTGTCCTGCTGTGTCCACTGTTGA
>NW_012292042.1:0-2490 GCF_000151885.1 Dipodomys ordii | reverse complement strand
CCTGCTGTGTCCCACTGTGTCCCCCGCTGTGTCCTGCTGTGTCCCAGCTGTGTCCCCCGTTGTGTCCTGCTATGTCCGTGCTGTGTCCCGCTGTGTCCCGCTGTGTACTGCTGTGTCCCCGGCTGAGTCCCGCTGTGTCCCCCCTGTGTCCCAATGTGTCCTCGCTGTGTCTCCCGCTGTGTCCCGCTGTGTCCCCACTATGTCCCATGTGTGTCCCGCTGTGTCCCACTGTGTCCCCCACTGTGTCCCCCGATGTGTCCTGCTGTGTCCCCCGCTGTTTCCCGCTGTGTCCACTGCTGTGTCCCCACTGTGTCCCGCTGTGTCCCCCACTGTGTCCCGCTGTGTCCCGCTGTGTCCTCGCTGTGTCCCCCGTTGTGTCCCGGTGTGTCCCCCTCTGTGTCCCACTGTTTCCATCTTTGTCCCGCTGTGTCCCCCGCTGTGTCTCGCTGTGTCCCCGCTGTGTTACTTTGTGTCACACTGGGTCCCGTGTTGTCCTGCTTTGTCCCCCGCTGTGTCCACCGCTGAGTCCCCTCTGTGTCCCCACTGTGTCCCGCTGTGTCCTCGCTGTGTCCCCGCTGTCTCCTGCTTTGTCCCATGTTGTATCCCGCTGTGTCCTCGCTGTGTTTCCTCGCTGTGTCCCGCTGTGTCCCGGCTTTGTCCCCCGCTGTGTCCCACTGCGTCCCGCTGTGTACCCTGCTGTGTCCTGCTATGTTCCCGCAGTGTCCCCGCTGTGTCCCGCTCTGTCCCGTGATGTCCCGCTTTGTCCCCCGCTGTGTCCCCCGGTGAGTCCCACCTGTGTCCCCGCTGTGTCCCGCTTTGTCCTCCCTGTATCCCCCGCTGTGTCCCGCTGTGTCCCCCGCTTTGTCCCACTGTGTCTACTGCTGTGTCACTGCTGTGTCCCGCGGTGTCCCGCTGTGTCCCGCTGTGTCCTCGCTGTGCCCCACGCTGTGTTCCGTTGTGTCCTCGCTGTGTTCCCCGATGTGTCCCTTTGTGTCACCAGGTGTGTACCCGCTGTGTCCCGCTCTGTCCCCGCTGTATCGACGCTGTGTCCCGCTGGGTCCCGCTGTATCCTTGCTGTGTTCCCCTCTGTGTCCCGCTGTGTCCCCTGCTGTGTCCCGCTGTGTCCCGCTGTGTCCTGCTGTGTTGCCTCTGTGTCCCTCTGTGACCACCTTTGTCCCTTTGTGTCCCCCCCCTGAGTCCCCGGTGTTTCCCCGCTGGGTCCCACTGATTCCCCGCTGTGTCCGGCTCTGTCCCCCGCTATGTCCCCCTCTTTGTCCCCGCTGTGTCCCGCTGTGTCCCGCTATGTCCCCCGCTGTCCACTTCTGTCCCTGCTGTGTCCCCTATCTGCCCTCCGCTGTGTCCCCTGCTGTGTCCCGCTTTGTCCCGCTGTGTCCCCCGCTTTGTCTCGCTGTGTCCCCGCAGTGTCCCCACTGTGTCCCACTGTGTCCGGCTGTGTCTGCCGATGTGTTCCTGCTATGTTGCCACTGTGTCCTGCTGTGACCACCTTTGTCCCTCTGTGTCCCCCCCTGAGTCCCCGCTGTTTCCCCACTGGGTCCCGCTGTGTCCCCGCTGTGTCCCGCTCTGTCCCCCGCTATGTCCCCTTCTTTGTCCCCGCTGTGTCCCGCTGTGTCCCATTGTGTCCCCCGCTGTGTCCTGCTGTGTCCCCCACTGTCCCCCGCTTTGTCTCGCTGTGTCCCCGCAGTGTCCCTGCTGTGTTCCGTTGTGTCACACTGGGTCCAGTGGTGTCCTGCTGTGTCCCCCGCTGAGTCCCCTCTGTGTCCTCACTGTGTCCCGCTGTGTCCTCGCTGTGTCCCCCGCTGTCTCCCGTTTAGTCCCATGGTGTGTCCCACTGTGTCCTCGCTGTGTTTCCTGGCTGTGTCCCGCTGTGTCCCCGCTTTGTCCCCCGCTGTGTCCCACTGTGTCCCGCTGTGTACCCTGCTGTGTCCCGCTATGTTCCCGCAGTGTCCCCGCAGTGTCCCGCTGTGTCCCGCGGTATCCTGCTTTGTCCCCCGCTGTGTCCCCCGGTGAGTCCCCGCTGTGTCCCGCTGTGTCCTCCCTGTGTCCCCCGCTGTGTCCCGCTGTGTCCCCCGCTGTGTCCCACTGTGTCTACTGCTGTGTCCCCACTGTGTCCCACTGTGTCCACTGCTGTGTCCCCGCTGTGTCCCGCTGTGTCCCGCTGTGTCCTCGCTGTGTCCCCCGCTGTGTCCCACTGTGTCCCCCGCTGTGTCCCGCTGTGTCCCGCTGTGTACCCCTCTGTGTCTCGCTATGTTCCCGCATTGTCCACGCTGTGTCCCGCTGTGTCCCGCTGTGTCCCGCTGTGTCCCGCTTTGTCCCTTGCTGTGTCCCCCGATGAGTCCCCGCTGTGTCCCGCTTTGTCCTCCCTGTGTCCCCCGCTGTGTCCCGCTGTGTCCCCAGCTGTGTCCCGCTGTGTCCTCCCTGTGTCCCCCGCTGTGTCCCCCATAAAATACCCCCACTTTGTCCCCGCTGTGT
>NW_012292041.1:0-6135 GCF_000151885.1 Dipodomys ordii | reverse complement strand
ACAGCGGGACACAGCGGGGTACACAGCAGGGACAAAGATGTGACACAGCGGGGGACACAGCGAGGACACAGCGGGACTCAGCGGTGACACAGCGGGACACAGCTGGGGACACTTTGGGACACAGCGGGACACAGAGGGACACAGCAAGGACACAGCGGGGGACAGTGGGGGACACAGCGGGACACAGCAAGGCACAACAGGGTCACAGCAGTGGACACAGCAGGACACAGCGGGGGTCACAGCGGGACACAGCGGGGGACACAGCGGGACACAGAGGGACACAGCGGGGGACACAGCGGGACACAGCGGGGACACAGCGGGGGACACAGCGCGACACAGCGGAGACACAGCGGCGACACAGCGGGACCCACCTTGACACAGCGGGGGACACAGCGGGACACAGCGGTACACAGTGGGGGACACTGCAGGGACACATTGGGACACAGTAGGACACAGCGTAGGACAAAGCGGGAGACAGCAGAGGACACAGCGAGGACACAGCTGGGCACAGTGGGGACATAGAGGGGACTCAACAGGGGACATAGTGGGAAAAAAGCGGGACACCACGGGACACAGTATGACACAACGTGACACAGCGGGGACACAGTAGGACAGAGCGGGGGACACAGCGGGGGACAGAGGGGGACACCTCGAATAACAGAGCAAGGACACAGCGGGACCCAGCATGACACAGCCTCGATACAGCGGGATTCACAGCGTTACACAGCGGGTTACACAGCTGGGGACACAAAGGGACACAGTGGTGGACACAGCGGGACACAGCGGGACAGAGTGGGACACAGACGGGATAAAGCGTGAGACACAGCGGGGGACAGAGCGGGAGACAGCGGGGGACACAGCGAGGACACAGCGGGACACAGCGGGGACACAGAGGGGACTCAGCTGGGGACACAGCGGGGGACAAAGCGGGACACCACGGAACACAGCGGGACACAGCGCGAAACAGTGGTCACTCTTCGGGGACACAGCGGGACACAGCGGGGGACACAGCAAGACACAGCGGGTGACACAGCAGAACACAGTGGGGGACACAGCGAGGACCCAGTGGGACACAGCAAGACACAGCATCGAAACAGCAGGGACACAGCGGTACACAGCGGGCTACACAGCTGGGGACACAACGGGACACAGCGGGGGACACAGCGAGGACACAGTGGGACACAGCAGGACACAGCGGGGACACTGCGGGAACATAGCGGGACACAGCGGGGTACACAGCGGGACACAGCGGGACATAGCTTGGGACACAGCGGGGATACAGCGGGCACAGCGGGGGACACAGCTAGGACACAGCGGGACACAATTGGGACACAAAGAGGACTCAGCGGGGGAAACAGCGGGGGAAAAAGCGGGACACCATGGGACACAGTGTGACACTGCAGGACACAGAGGGAACACTGCGTCGACACAGCGGGACAAAGCGGGGGACACAGCGGGACACAGCGGGACACAGCAGGGGACACAGCGGGGGACAGTGGAGACAAAGAGAGGACACAGCGGGACACAGTGGTGACACAGCTGGACACAACGGAGTACACAGCGGGACACAGCGGGCACAAAGTGGGGACAGAGCGGGACACAGAGGGGGACACAGTGAGGACACAGTGAGACACAGCGGGGACACAGCGAGCACACAGCGGTGACACAGCTGGACACAACGAAGTACACAGCGGGACACAGCGGGCACACAGCGGGGACACAGCGGGACACAGCGGGGAACACAGGAAGGACACAGCAGGACACAGCGTCTATACAGCGGGGACACAGCGCGACACAGCGGGGTACACACCTGTGGACACAACGGGAAACAGTGGGGGACACAGCGGGGACACTGCAAGGACACAGCTGGACAAAGCGGGGGACACAGCGGGACACAGCAGGACACAGTGGGGACACTGCGGGCACACAGCGGGACAAAGCGGGGGACACAGCGGGACACAGCGGGACACAGCGGGGGACACAGTGGAGGACAGCGGATACAGAGAGGGGACACAGCGAGACGCAGCGTTGACACAGCCTGACACAAAGGAGTACACAGCGAGGACACAGAAGGGACAGAGCGGGACACAATGGGACACAGCGGGACACAGCGGAGGACACAGCGGGACACAGCAGGACACAACGGAGTACACAGCGGGACACAGCGGGCACAAAGCGGGGGACACAGCGGGACACAGCGGGGGACACAGTGGGGGACACAGCGGGACACAGCGGGGAACACAGCGAGGACACAGCGGGACAAAGAGAGAAAAAGCGGGGGACACAGGGTGGACACAGCGGGACTCAGTGGGGGAAACAGCAGTACACAGCGGGACACAGCGGGACACAGCGGGGGACACAGAGGGGTACAGAGCGGTACACAGCGAGGACACAGCGGGACACAGCGGGACACAGCGTTGATACAGCGGGGACACAGCGGGACACAACGGGGTACACAACTGGGGACACAACGGCACACAGGTGGGGACACAGCGAGGAAACAGCGAAACACAAGGGGGGACACAGCAAGGACACAGCGGGACACAGCAAGGGACACAGCGATGAAACAGCGGGACACAGCGGGACACAGCTAGGGACAAAGTGGGGGACAGCGGGGGACACAGCAAAGACACAGCAGGACACCATGGGACACAGTGTGACACAGCGGGACACAGCTGGGGTCTCATCGAGGACACAGCGGGATATATTGGGGGACACAGAGAGGACACAGCGGGGGACACAGCGGGGGATACAGCGGGACACAGTGGGGAACACTGCGAGGACACAGCGGGACCCAGCGGGACACAGCGTCGATACAGCGGGGACACAGCGTTACACAGCGTGGTACACAGCTGTGGACACAACGGGACACCGTGGGGGCACAGCGGGACACAGCGGGACACAGTTGGACACAGCGGGGAGAAAGCGTGAGACACAGCGGGGGACAGAGCGGGAGACAGAGGGGGACACAGCGAGGACACAATGGGACACAGCGGTGACAAAGCGGGGGACACAGAGGGACAAAGGTGGTCACAGCGGGACACAGCGGGGACAGAGCGGGACACAGCGGGACACAGCGGGACACAGCGGGGGACACAGCGGGACACAGCGGGGGAGGCACCGAGGACACAGCGGGACACAGCGGGACAAAGCGGGGGACACAGCGGTGAAACAGCTGGACACAACAGAGTACATAGCGGGACACAGCGCGCACACAGGGGGACACAGCGGGACACAGCGGGACACAGCAGGGACAGAGCGGGACACAGCGGAACACAGTGGGACACAGCGGGGGACACAGCGGGACACAGCGGGGGACCCAGCTAGGACAAAGTGGGACACAGCTGGGGACACAGCGGGGACACAGCAGGGGACACAGTGGGGGACACAGCGGGACACAGCGAGGAACAGCGTAGATACAGCGGGGACACAGCGTTACACAGCGTGGTACACAGCTGTGAACACAACGGGACACAGTGTGGGCACAGCGGGATACACAGTTGTGGACACAACGGGACACAGTGTGGGCACAGCGGGACACAGCGGGACAGAGTGGGACACAGAAGGGATAAAGCGTGAGACACAGCAGGGGACAGAGCGGGAGACAGCGGGGGACACAGCGAGGACACAGCGGGACACAGCGGGACACAGTGGGGACACAAAGGGGACTCAGAGGGGGAAACAGCGGGGGAAAAAGCGGGACACCATGGGACACAGTGTGACACAGCAGGACACAGAGGGAACACTGCGTCGACACAGCGGGACAAAGCCGGGGACACAGCGGGACACAGCGGGACACAGCGGGGGACACAGCGGGGGACAGTGGAGACAAAGCGAGGACACAGCGGGACACAGCGATGACACAGCTGGACACAATGGAGTACACAGCGGGACACAGCGGGCACAAAGCGGGGACACTGCAAGGACACAGGATAACACACCCAGGGACGCAGCAGGACACAGCAGGACACAGCGGGGGACACAGCGGGGGACAGCAGGGGAGAGAGAGGGGACACATCGTGACACAGCGGGGACACATTTGGACACAGCGGGGTACTCAGCTGGACAGAGCGGGCGCACAGCGGTGACACAGCGGGATACAGCAGGACAAAGCGGGACACAGCGGGGGGACACAGCGGGGGACAGAGCGACGACACAGCGGGACACAGCGGGACATAGGGGGACTCAGCAGGGTCACAGTGGGACACAACAGGACACAGCGGGACACAGCGGGACACAGCAGGGACACAGCAGGGACACAGCGAGGGACACAGCGGGACAAAATGGGACACAGCATGGGACACAGCAGGACACAGCGGGGGACACAGCGGGGGACAGAGCGGGACACAACAGGGACCACAGTGAGGACACAGCGGGACCCAGCGGGGACAAGGCTGGACAAAGCAGGGTATACACAGCCAGACACAGCGGGCCACAGCGGGGACAGACCGGGACACTGAGGGTCACATCAGGGACACAGCGGGACAAAGCGGGACACATCAGGACACAGCGGGGGACACAGCGGGACACAGCGAGGGACACAGGGAGGACACAGCGGGACACAGCGGGGGAAAAAGCGGGACACAGCGGGGACACAGCGGGACACAGCGGTGGACACAGCGAGGACACAGCGGGACCCAGCGGGACACAGCGTCGATACAGCGGGGTCAGAGTGGGCCAAAGCGGGGTACACGGCTGGGGACACACGGGACACATCGGGGGACACAGCAAGTACTCAGCGGAACACAGCGTGGGACACAGTGAGGACACAGGGGGACACAGCGGGACACAGCTGGACACAGCAGGAACACAGCAGTAGACACAGCGGGACAAAGCAGGGGACACAGCGGGACACAGCGGGGGACACAGGGAGGACAGAGCGGGACACAGCGGGGACACAGCGGGGACTCAGCGGTGGACACAGCGGGGACAAAGCGGGACACCACGGGACAGCGCGGGACACAGCGGGGACAAGGGGGAGACAGAGCGCGACACAGCGAGGACACAGCGGGACACAGCGGGGGACACAGCGGGACACAGCGGGGAACACAGCGGGACAAAGCAGGGTACACAGCAGGGGACACAGCGGGACACAGCGGGGTACCCAGCGGGAAACAGCGGGGGGCCCAGCGAGGACACAGCAGGACACAGCGGGGGACACAGACAGGAAAACAGCGGGGGACACACCGGGGGACACAGCAGGACACAGCAGGGAACACAGCGAGGACACAGCGGGACCCAGCGGGACCCAGCGTCCATACAGCGGGGATACAGCGTTACACAGTGTGGTACACATCTGTGGACACAAGGGGACACAGTGGGGGCACAGCGGGACACAGCGGGACACAGTGGGACAAAGCGAAGGCAAATCGTGAGATACAGCGGGGGACAGAGCGGGAGACAGCGGGGGACACAGGGAGGACACAGCAGGGCTCAGCGGCACACAGCAGGGACAGAGCGGGACACAGCGGGACACAGCGGGGAACACAGCGAGGACACAGCGGGACACAGCGTCGATACAGCGGGGATACAGCGTTACACAGCGTGGTACACATATGTGGACATAACGGGACACAGTGGGGGCACAGCGGGACACAGCGGGACACAGTGGGACACAGTGAGGACAAATCGTGAGACGAAGCGGGGGACAGAGCGGGAGACAGCAGGGGACACATCGAGGACACATCAGGACACAGCGGGACACAGCAGGGACAGAGTGGGACACAGCGGGACACAGCGGGACACAGCGGGGGACCCAGCGAGGACACAGCGGGACACAGCGGGAGACACAGCAAGGACACAGGGGGACACAGCGGGGGACCCAGCGAGGACACAGCGGGACACAGCGGGGTACCCAGCGAGGACACAGTGGGACACAGCGGGGGACACAGCGGGACACAGCGGAGGACCCAGCGAGGACACAGCGGGACACAGCGGGGGACACAGCGAGGACACAGCGGGGGACACAGCGGGGGACACTGCGGGACACAGTGGGGAACACAGCGAGGACACAGCGGGACACAGCGGGACACAGCGTCGATACAGCGGGGATACAGCGTTACACAGCGTGGTACACATCTGTGGACACAACGGGACACAGTGGGGGCACAGCAGGACACAGCGAGGACAAATCGT
>NW_012292040.1:0-2058 GCF_000151885.1 Dipodomys ordii | reverse complement strand
CAGCGGGACACAGCGTCGATACTCCGGGGACACAGCGTTACACAGCGTGGTACACAGTTGTGGACACAACGGGACACAGTGGGGGCACATCGGGACACAGCGGAACACAGTGGGACTCAGCGGGGACAATGCGTGAGACACAGCGGGGGACAGAGCAGGAGACAGCGGGGGACACAGCGAGGACACAGCGGGACACAGCGGGGGAAACAGCGGGACACAGCGGTGGAAACAGGGGGAGAGACCGGGGGTCACAGCGGGACACAGCGGTTGAAACAGCGGGACACAGCGGTCGACCCAGTGAGGACCCAGCGGGACCCAGCGGGACACAGTGTCGATACAGCTGGGATACAGCCTTACACAGCGTGGTACACATTTGTGGACACTACGGGACAGAGTGGGGGCACTTCGGGACACAGTGGGACACAGCGAGGAAAATCGTGAGACGAAGCGGGGGACAGAGCGGCAGACAGCGGGGGACACAGCGAGGACACAGCAGGACACAGCGGGACACAGCAGGGAACACAGCGAGGACACAGCCGGACCCAGCGGGACCCAGCGTCGATACAGCGGGGATACAGCGTTACACAGTGTGGTACAAATCTGTGGACACAAGGGGACACAGTAGGGGCACAGCGGGACAAAGCGGGACACAGTGGGACACAGCGAGGACAAATCGTGAGACACAGCGGGGGACAGAGCGGGAGACAGCGGAGGACACAGCGAGGGCACAGCAGTACACAGCGGGACACAGCAGGGACAGAGCGGGACAGAGCGGGACACAGCGGGACACAGCGGGGGACACAGCGGGACACAGCGGAGGACCCAGCGAGGACACAGCGGGACACAGTGGGGGACACAGCGAGGAAACTGCGGGGACACAGCGGGGGACACTGCGGGACACAGCGGGGAACACAGCGAGGACACAGCGGGACCCAGCTGGACACAGCATCGATACAGCGGGGATACAGCGTTACACAGCGTGGTTCACATCTGTGGACACAACGGGACACAGTGGGGGCAGAGCGGGACACAGTGGGACACAGCGAGGACAAATCGTGAGACGTAGCGGGGGACAGAGCGGGAGACAGCGGAGGACACAGCGAGGACACAGCAGGACACAGCGGGACAGAGCGGGACACAGCGGGACACAGCAGGGGACACAGTGGGACACAGCGGGGGACCCAGCGAGGACACAGCGGGACACAGCGGGGAACACAGCGAGGACACAGCAGGGGACACCGCGGGGGACACTGCGGGACACAGCGGGACACAACGTCGATACAGCGGGGACACAGCGTTACACAGCGTGGTACACAGCTGTGGACACAAAGGGACACAGTGGGGTCACAGCGGGACACAGCGGAACACAGTGGGACACATTGGGGAGAAAGCGTGAGACACAGCGTGGGACAGAGCGGGAGACAGAAGGGGACACAGCGAGGACACAGCGGGACACAGCGGGGGAAACAGCGGGACACAGCGGTAGACAAAGGGGGACAGAGCGGGGGACACAGCGGTGCACAGCGGTGGACAGAGCGGTACACAGCCGTGGACACAGCGAGGACACAGCGGGACCCAGCGGGACACAGCGTCGATACAGCGGGAACAGAGTGGGCCACAGCGGGACACAGCAGGCACAAAGCAGTAGACACAGCAGGACACAGCAGGGGACACAGCGGGACACAGCCGGGGACACAGGGAGGACAGAGCGGGACACAGCGGGGACACAGCGGGGACTCAGCCGGGGACACAGCGGGGGACAAAGCGGGACACCACGGGACACAGCGGAACACAGCGGGGACAAGGAGGAGACAGAGCAGGACACAGCGAGGACACAGCGGGACAAAGCAGGGTACACAGCAGGGGACAAGGCGGGACACAGCGGGACACAGCGGGGGACACAGCGGGACACAGCGGGGGACACAGCGAGGACACAGTGGGGGAGACACCGGGGGACACAGCGGAACACAGCAGGGAACACAGCGAGGACACAGCGGGACCCAGCATGACACAGCGTCGATACAGCAGGAATACAGCGTTACACAGTGTGTACACTGA
>NW_012292039.1:0-2118 GCF_000151885.1 Dipodomys ordii | reverse complement strand
CCGGACACAGCGGGGACACAGCGGGACACAGCGGGGACACAGCGGTGGACACAGAGGGGACACAGCGGGGGACACAGCGGGACACAGCAGGGGACACAGTGGGGGACACAGAGGTGACACAAAGGGGACAAAGCGGGACTCAGCGGGGGACACAGCAGGACACCTCTGGGGACACAGCGAGGACACAGTGGGACATAGCGAGGACACAGCGGGGACACTGCGGGGAACACAGCGGGAACACAGCGGGACATAGCGGGGCACAGCGGGGGATACAGCCCACACAGTGGGGGACACAGTGGGGGACACAGCGGGGTATACAGCGGGACACAGCGGGGACACAGTTGGACACAGCGGGGAAACAGCAGGGACACAGCGGGACACAGCGAGGAAAACAGCGGGACACAGTGGGACACAGCGGGGGACAGCGGTGACACAGCAGGACACAGCGGGACACAGTGGGAGACACAGCGGGGAACATAGCCGGACACAGCGGGGACACAGCGGGACACAGCAGGGACACAGCAGTGGACACAGAGGGGACACAGCGGTACACAGCGGGGGACATAGCGGTGGACACAGCGGGACACAGTGGGGGATACATCGGGGGACACAGCAGGGTCACAACGGGACACAGCGGGGGACACAGCGGATGACACAGCGGGACACAGCGGGACACAGCCGGGACACAGCTGGACAGAGCGCGGTACACAGGGTGACAGCGGGTACACAGCGAGAACACAGCAGGACACAGCAGGAAACAGCGAGGACACAGATAGACACAGCAGGAAACAGCGGGACACAGCGGAGAACACAGCGAGGACACGGCGGGACACAGTCTGACACAGCGGGGAAATAGCGGGGACACAGCGAGGACAAAACGGGACACAGAGGGACACAGCGGTAAACAGCGGGACACCGCGGGACACAGCAGGACACAGCGGGGGACACAGCGGGACACACCGGAGGACACAGTGGGGGACACAGTGGGACACAGCGGAGGACAAAGCAGAAGACACAGCGGGGAAACAGCGGGACACAGTGGGGGACACAGCGGGGACACAGCGGGGAGACAGCCGGACACAGCGGGACATAGTGGGACAAAGCAGGGACAGAGCGGGACAGAGCGGAGAACACAGAGGGACACAGTGGGACACAGCGGGGGACAGCGGGGACACAGCAGGACAAGCGGGACACAGCGTGGGACACAGCGGAGGACAGCAGGGACACACCTGGGGACAACGGGGACACAACGGGGACACAGAGGGGGACACAGCAAGGACACAGCGGGACACAGCAGGGGACACAGCAGGGGACACAGCCAGACACAGCGGGGACACAGCAAGTCACAGCGGGGACACAGCGGGGGACTCAGCGGGGGACTCTGCGGGACACAACGGGGGACACAAGGGGGACAGAGCGGGACATAGCGGGGGACACAGCAGGGACACAGCGGGAAACAGCGGAACACAACGGGGTACACAGCAGAGGACAGCGGGGACACACCAGGGGACAACGGGGACACAGTGGGACAAAGCGGGGGACACAGCGGGACACAGCGGGGGACACAGCGGGGGATACAGCCCACACAGTGGGGGACACAGTGGGGGACACACAGGGGCACACAGCTGGACACAGCGGGGACACAGCGGGACACAGCGGGGAAACAGCAGGGACACAGCAGGACACAGCAGGGGATACAGCGGGACACAGTGGGACACAGCGGGGACAAAGCATGAGACACAGCGGGAGACAGAGCGGGAGACAGCGGGGGACACAGCGGGACACAGCGGGGTACACAGCGGGACACAGCGGGGGACATAGCGGTGGAAACAGCGGGACACAGCGGGGGACACATTGGGGGATACAGCGGGGACACAGCGGGACACAGCGGGGGACACAGCAGGGACACAGCGGGGGACACAGCGGAGACAAATCGGGACACAGCGAGGGACAAAGCGGGACACAGAGGGGGACACAGCGGGACACAGAGGGGCACACAGTGGGGACACAGCGGGACACAGCGGGGACACAGCGGTGGACACAGAAGGGACACAGCGGGGGACACAGCGGGACAAAGCAGGGGACACTGCGGGACACAGCCGGGACACAGGGGAACAC
>NW_012292038.1:0-6076 GCF_000151885.1 Dipodomys ordii | reverse complement strand
CAGCGGGGACTCAGCGGGGGACACAGCGGGGGACAAAGCGGGACACAGCGGGACACAGCGTCGATACAGCGGGGACACAGCGGGACACAGCGGGGTACACAGCTGGGGACACAACGGAACACAGCGGGGAACACATCGAGGAGACAGGCAGGACAGAGCAGGGACACAGCGGGGACACTGCGGGAACATAGCAGGACACAGCGGGGTAAACAGGGGGACACAGCTTGGGACACAGCGGGGACATAGCGGGACACAGCGGGGGACACAGCGAGGACACAGTGGGACACAGCGTGGGACAAAGTGGGAGACAGCGGGGCACACAGCGAGGACACAGCAGGACACCGAGGGGACTCAGCGGGGGACACAGCGGGGACACAGCAGGGACACAGCGGGGGACACAGTAGGACAGAGCGGGGGACACAGCGGGGGACAGAGGGGGACACCACGAATAACAGAGCAAGGACACAGCGGGATCCAGCGGGACACAGCCTCGATACAGCAGGATTCACAGCGTTACACAGCGGGTTACACAGCTGGGGACACAAAGGGACACAGTGGTGGACACAGCGGGACACAGCGGGACAGAGTGGGATACAGACGGGATAAAGCGTGAATCACAGCTGGGGACAGAGCGGGAGACAGCGGGGGACACAGCGAGGACACAGCGGGACACAGCGGGGACACAGCGGGGACTCAGCTGGGGACACAGCGGGGGACAAAGCGGGACACCACGGAACACAGCGGGACACAGCAGGACACCGAGGGTACTCAGCGGGGGACACAGCTGGGGACAAAGCAGGACACCATGGGACACGCTGTGACACAGCGGGACACAGCGGCGACACTGCGGGGACACAGTGGGACAAAGCGGGGGACACAGCCTGACACAATGGAGTACACAGCGGGACACAGCGGGCACAAAGTGGGGACACAGCGTGACACAGCAGGACACAGCAGGGACAGAGCGGGACACAGCGGGACACAGAGGGGCCACAGCGGGGACACACCGGGACACTGAGGGTCACAGCAGGGACACAGCGGGACAAAGCGGGACACATCAGGACACAGCGGGGGACACAGCGGGACACAGCAGGGGACACAGCGAGGACACAGCGGGACACAGCGGGGGAAAAAGTGGGACACAGCGGGGACACAGCAGTGGACACAGCGGGAGACAGCGGGGGGCACAGCGGGACACAGTGGGACACAACTGGGGACACAGCGGTACACAGCGGTGGACACAGCGGGACACAGCGGTGGACACAGCGAGGACACAGCGGGACCCAGCGGGACCCAGCGTCGATACAGCGGGGACAGAGTGGGCCACAGCGGGGTACACAGCTGGGGACACAACGGGGCACATCTGGGGACACAGCAAGTACTCAGCAGAACACAGCGTGGGACACAGTGCGGACACAGGGGGACACAGTGGGACACAGCAGGAACACAGCAGTAGACACAGCGGGACACAGCAGGGGACACAGCGGGACACAGCGGGGGACACAGGGAGGACAGAGCGGGACACAGCGGGGACACAGCGGGGACTCAGCGGGGGACACAGCGGGGGACAAAGCGGGACACAGCGGGACACAGCGTCGATACAGCAGGGACACAGCGGGACACAGCGGGATACACAGCTGGGGACACAACGGAACACAGCAGGGGACACATCGAGGACACAGCAGGACACAGCGGGGACACAGCGGGCACACTGCGGGAACATAGCAGGACACAGCTGGGTACACAGCGGGACACAGCAGGACACAGCTTGGGACACAGTGGGGACATAGGGGGACACAGCGGGGGACACAGCGAGGACACAGTGGGACACAGCGTGGGACAAAGTGGGAGACAGCGGGGCACACAGCGAGGACACAGCAGGACACCGAGGGGACTCAGCGGGGGACACAGCTGGGGACAAAGCAGGACACCATGGGACACAGTGTGACACAGCGGGACACAGCGGGGACACTGCGGGGACACAGCGGGACAAAGCGGGGGACACAGCCTGACACAACGAAGTACACAGCGGGACACAGCGGGCACAAAGCGGGGACACAGCGGGACACAGAAGGACACAGCAGGGACAGAGCGGGACACAGCGGGACACAGCGGGGGACCCAGCGAGGACACGGCGGGACACAGCGGGGGACACAGCGAGGACACAGCGGGGACTCAGCGGGGTCACAGCGGGACACAGACTGACACAGCGGGACACAGAAGAGGACACAGCGGGACACAGCGGAGGACAGAGCGACGACACAGCAGGACACAGCGGGGACACAGGGGGACTCAGCAGGGTTACAGCGGGACACAACGGGACACAGCAGGACACAGTGTGACACAGCGGGGACACAGCAGGGGCACAGCGGGGGACACAGCGGGACACAACGGGACACAGCAGGGGACACAGTAGGACAGAGCGGGGGACACAGCGGGGGACAGAGGGGGACACCACGAATAACAGCAAGGACACAGCGGGACCCAGCGGGACACAGCCTCGATACAGCGGGATTCACAGCGTTACACAGCTGGGGACACAAAGGGACACAGTGGTGGACACAGCGGGACACAGCAGGACACAGCGGAACAGAGTGGACACAGACGGGATAAAGCGTGAGACACAGCGGGGGACAGAGCGGGAGACAGCGGGGGACACAGCGAGGACACAGCGGGACACAGCGGGGACACAGTGGGGACTCAGCTGGGGACACAGCGGGGGACAAAGCGGGACACCACGCAACACAGCGGGACACAGCGCGAAACAGCGGTGACCCTTCGGGGACACAGCGGGACACAGCGGGGGACACAGCGGGACACAGCGGGTGACACAGCAGAACACAGTGGGGGACACAGCGAGGACACAGTGGGACACAGCAAGACACAGCATCGAAACAGCAGGGACACAGCGGTACACAGCGGGGTACACAGCTGGGGACACAACGGGACACAGCAGGGGACACAGCGAGGACACAGTGGGACACAGCAGGACACAGCGGGGACACTGCGGGAACATAGCGGGACACAGCGGGGTACACAGCGGGACACAGCGGGACACAGCTTGGGACACAGCGGGGATACAGCGGGACACAGCGGGGGACACAGCTAGGACACAGCGGGCACAGCAGGACACAATGGGGACACAAAGGGGACTCAGCGGGGGAAACAGCGGGGGAAAAAGCGGGACACCATGGGACACAGTGTGACACAGCAGGACACAGAGGGAACACTGCGTCGACACAGCGGGACAAAGCGGGGGACACAGCGGGACACAGCGGGACACAGCGGGGGACACAGCGGGGGACAGTGGAGACAAAGAGAGGACACAGCGGGACACAGTGGGGACACAGCTGGACACAACGGAGTACACAGCGGGACAAAGCGATTTCAGATTTGGAAAGAGTGGGACACAGCGGGACATATAGCGGAGGACACAGCGGGACACTGAGGGGGACACAGTGAGGACACAGTGAGACACAGCGGGGACTCAGCGAGGACACAGCGGTGACATAGCCTGGACACATCGAAGTACACAGCGGGACACAGCGGGCACACAACGGGGACACAGCGGGACACAGCGGGGAACACAGGAAGGACACAGCAGGACACAGCGTCGATACAGCGGGGACAGAGCGCGACACAGCGGGGTACACACCGGTGGACACAACGGGACACAGTGGGGGACACAGCGAGGACACAACAGGACACAGCGGGGACACTGCCAGACACAGCTGGACAAAGCGGGGGACACAGCGGGACACACCGGGACACAGTGGAGACACTGCGGGGACACAGCAGGACAAAGCGGGGGACACAGCGAGACACAGCTGGACACAGCGGGGGACACAGCGGGGGACACAGCGGGGGACAGCGGAGACACAGCGAGAAGCAGCGTAGACACAATGGTGACACAGCTGGACACAATGGAGTACACAGCGGGTCACAGCGGGCACACAGCGGGGACACAGCGGGACACAGCAAGGACAGAGAGGGACACAGAGGCGACACAGAGGGGACTAGGCGGGGGACACAGCGGGGGACAAAGGGGGACACCATGGGACACAGTGGGACACAGCCGGGACACTGCGGGGACACAGCGGGACAAAGCAGGGGACACAGCGGGGACACAGCAGTAGACACAGCAGGACAAAGCGGGGGATACAACGGGACACAGCGGGGAACAAAGGGAGGACCCAGCGGGACCCAGCGGGACACAGCTTCAATAGAGTGGGAACATAGCGGGACACAGCGGTGGACAGCGGTGACAGAGAGGGGACACAGCGGGACACAGCGGAGACAGAGCGGGACAGAGGGGGACACAGCGGGACACAGCGGGGGACACAGCGAGAACACAGCGGAACAGCGAGACACAGCGAGGACACAGTGGGGGACACAGCGGGACACAGCTTCGATACAGCGGGGATACAGCATTATACAGCGTGGTACACAGCTGTGGACACAACGGGAAACAGTGGGGACACAGCGGGACACAGTGGGACACACTGGGACACAGCGGGGACAAAGCGTGAGACACAGCGGGGGACAGAGCGGGAGACAGCAGGGGACACAGCGAGGACACAGAGGGACACAGAGGTGACACAGCGGGGGACACAGCGGGACACAGCGGGGGACAAAGCGGGACACCACGGAACACAGCGGGACACAGCTCGTAACTGCAGTGACCCTGCGGGGACACAGCAGACACAGGGGGAGACGCAGCAGACACAGCAGGACACAGAGGGGGACACAGCGGGACACAGCGGGACACAGCGGGGACACAGCGGTGGACACAGAGGGGACACAGTGGGGGACACAGCGGGACACAGCGGGGACACAGCGGGACACAGCGGGGAAACAGCAGGGACACAGCGGGACACAGCGGGGACATAGCTGGACACAGTGGGACACAGCGGGGACACAGGGGGACACAGCCTGACACAGCGGGGACACAGCAGGGACACAGCGGGGGACACAGCAGGGACATAACGGGACACAGAGGGACACAGCAGGACACAGCGGGACACAGCGGGACACAGCAGGACACAGCGGGGGACACAGCGGGACACAGCAGAGGACACAATGGGGGACACAGCGGGACACAGCGGGGGACACAGCTGGGGACACAGCGGGAGACACAGCGGGGACACAGCGCTAAACAGCGTGGACACAGAGGGGACTTACTGGGTGACACATCTGGAGATAAAGCAGGACACCACGGGACAGAGCAGGACACAGCGGGGGACACAGCGAGACACAGCGGTGACACAGCGAGGGACAGCGGGGACAAAGCTGGAGACAGCGGGGACTCAGGGGAGACACATGTGGACACTGAGGGGGACACAGTGGGACATAGCGGGGGACACAGCGGGACACAGCGGGGGAAAAAACGGGGACACAGCGGGACACAGCGGGACACAGCGGGACACTACGGGAACACAGAGGTGACACAGCGGGACACAGCGGGGACACAGCGGGACACAGGGGGACACAGCAGGGACAAAGCGGGACATAGCGGGGGACACAGCGGGACACAGCGGGGACACAGCGGCACACAGCGGGGAACACAGCGGGGGATACAGCCCACACAGTGGGGGCACAGTTGGGGACACAGCGGGGACACAGCGGGACACAGCGGGGACACAGTGGACACAACGGGGAAACAGCAGGGACACAGCGGGACACAGCGGGGGAAACAGCGGGACACAGTGGGACACATCGGGGGACAGTGGTGACACAGTGGGACACAGCGGGACACAGAGGGGGACACGGCGGGGGACAGAGCCGGACACAGCAGGGACACAGCGGGACACAGCGGGGACACAGCTGTGGACACAGAGGGGACACAGCGGGGGACCCAGCGGGACACAACGGGGGACACAGCGGGGGACACAGGGGGACACAAAGGGGACATAGCGGTGAATTCAGCGGGGGTACACTTGCAGGGATTACTTTCTTGGGAACACCAGTCATGTACACTGTGGTAACCACCGCCGAGGACCACAGTCGGGGGACACTTGCGGTGGTACCTTCATCGGTGAAATCTCATACGGGGAAACTACTATGGGTGGGTATTACT
>NW_012292037.1:0-8195 GCF_000151885.1 Dipodomys ordii | reverse complement strand
GAGCGTGGGACACAGCGAGACACAGCGGGGACAAAGCTGGACACAGCGGGGTACACAGAGGGACACAGCAGGGACACAGCGGGGAAACAGCATGACACAAAAGGACACAGCGGGGTACACAGCGGGACACAGCGGGCACACAGCGGGGAAACAGCGGGACACAGCGGGGACACAGTCGGACACAGCGGGACACAGCGGGGGACACAGCGGGACACAGCGGGGGACCCAGCGATGACACAGCGGGACACAGCGGTGGACACAACGGGGGACACAGCGGGACACAGAGGGGAACACAGCGAGGACACAGTGGGACACAGCGGGAAACACTGCGAGGTCACAGCGGGGGACAGCGGGGAACACAGCGGGACAAAGCAGGGTACACAGCAGGGGACACAGCGGGACACAGCGGTGTACCCAGCGGGAAACAGCGGGGGGCCCAGCGAGGACACAGCAGGACACAGCGGGGGACACAGACAGGAAAACAGCGGGAGACACACTGGGGGACACAGCGGGACACAGCAGGGAACACAGGGAGGACACAGCGGGACCCAGCGGGACACAGCGGCGATACAGCGGGAATACAGCGTTACACAGTGTGGTACACATCTGTGGACACAAGGGGACACAGTGGGGGCACAGCGGGGCACAGCGGGACACAGTGGGACAAAGCGAAGACAAATCGTGAGATACAGCGGGGGACAGAGCGGGAGACAGCGGGGGACACATCGAGGACACAGCAGGACACAGCGGGACACAGCAGGGACAGAGCGGGACACAGTTGGACACAGCGGTGGACCCAGCGAGGACACAGCGGGACACAGCGAGGACACAGCGGGACACAGCGGGGTACCCAGCGAGGACACAGCGGGACACAGCGGGGTACCCAGCGAGGACACAGCGGGACACAGCGGGGGACACAGCGAGGACACAGCAGGGGAGACAGCGGGGGACACTGCGGGACACAGTGGGGAACACAGCGAGGACACAGCGGGACACAGCGGGACACAGCGTCGATACAGCGGGGATACAGCGTTACACAGCTTGGTACACATCTGTGGACACAACGGGACACAGTGGGAGCACAGCAGGACACAGTGGGACACAGCGAAGACAAATCGTGAGACGTAGCGGGGGACAGAGCGGGAGACAGCGGGGGACACAGCGAGGACACAGCAGGACACAGCGGGACACAGCAGGGACAGAGCGGGACACAGCGGGACACAGCAAGGGACACAGCGGGACACAGTGGGGGACCCAGCGAGGACACAGCGGGACACAGCGGGGAACACAGCGAGGACACAGCGGGGGACACAGTGGGGGACACTGCGGGACACAGTGGGGGCACAGCGGGACACAGCGGAACACAGTGGGACACAGCGGGGACAAAGCGTGAGACACAGCGGGGGACAGAGCGGGAGACAGCGGGGGACACAGTGAGGACACAGCGGGACACAGCGGGGGAAACAGCGTGACACAGCGGTGGACACAGGGGGAGAGAGCGGGGGACACAGCGGGACACAGCGGTGGAAACAGCGGGACACAGCGGTGGACCCAGCGAGGACCCAGCTGGACTCAGCGGGACACAGCGTCGATATAGCTGGGATACAGCCTTACACAACGTGGTACACATCTGTGGACACAACGGGACACAGTGGGGGCACAGCGGGACAGAGCGGGACACAGTGGGACACAGCGAGGACAAATCGTGAGACACAGCGGGGGACAGAGCGGGAGACAGCGGGGGACACAGCGAGGACCCAGCAGTACACAGCGAGACACAGCAGGGACAGAGCGGGACACAGCGGGACACAGCGGGACACAGCGGGGGACACAGCAGGACACAGCGGAGGACCCAGCGAGGACACAGCGGGACACAGTGGGGGCACAGCGGTACACAGCGGGGGACACAGCGGGGGACACTGCGGGACACAGCGGGGAACACAGCGAGGACACAGCGGGACCCAGCGGGACACAGCGTCGATACAGCAGGGATACAGCGTTACAAAGCGTGGTTCACATCTGTGGACACAACGGGACACAGTGGGGGCACAGCGGGACACAGTGGGACACAGCGAGGACAAATCGTGAGACGTAGCGGGGGACAGAGCGGGAGACAGCAGGGGACACAGCAAGGACACAGCAGGACACAGCGGGACACAGCAGGGACAGAGCGGGACACAGCGGACACAGCGGGGTACACAGCGGGACACAGCAGGGGAACCAGCGAGGACACAGTGGGACACAGCGGGGAACACAGCGAGGACACAGCGGGGGACACAGCGGGGGACACTGAGGGACACAGCGGGACACAGCATCGATACAGCGGGGATACAGCGTTACACAGCGTGGTACACAGCTGTGGACACAACGGGACACAGTGGGGGCACAGCGGGACACAGCGGAACACAGTGGGACACAGCGGGGACAAAGCGTGAGACACAGCGGGGGACAGAGCGGGAGACAGCGGGGGACACAGCGAGGACACAGCGGGACATAGCGGGGGAAACAGCGGGACACAGTGGTGGACACAGGGGGAGAGAGCGGGGGACACAGCGGGACACAGCGGTGGAAACAGCGGGACACAGTGGTGGACCCAGCGAGTACCCAGCGGGACCCAGCGGGACACAGTGTCGATACAGCTGGGATACAGCCTTACACAGCGTGGTACACATATGTGGACACAACGGGACACAGTGGGGGCACAGCGGGACAGAGCGGGACACAGTGGGACACAGCGAGGACAAATCGTGAGACGAAGCGGGGGACAGTGCGGGAGACAGCGGGGGACACAGCGAGGACACAGCAGGACACAGCGGGACACAGCAGGGAACACAGCGAGGACACAGCGGGACCCAGCGGGACCCAGTGTCGATACAGCGGGGATACAGCGTTACACAGTGTGGTACAAATCTGTGGACACAAGGGGACTCAGCGAGGAAACAGCGGGACACAGCGGTGACACAGCGGGGACTCAGAGGGGGACACAGTGGGACACAGCGGGGGACACAGCAGGACACAGCGGGGGACACTGCGGGACACAGCGGGGGACACTGCGGGACACAGTGTGGGACAGAGCGTGGGACACAGCGAGACACAGCGGGGACAAACTGGGACACCACGGGACACAGTGGGACACAGCGGGACACAGCGGGGACAGTGCGGGAACATAGCAGGACACAGCGGGGTACACAGCGGGACACAGCAGGACACAGTGGGACCCAGCGGGACACAGCGTCGATACAGCCGGGACAAAGCGTTACACAGCAGGGTACACAGTTGGGGACACAGAGGGTCACAGTGGGGCACACAGCGGGACCCAGCGGGACACAGCGTCGATACAGCGGGCACACAGCGGGACACAGCGGGGTACACAGCTGGGGACACAATGGGACACAGCGGGACACAGCGGGGGACAGAGCGAGGACACAGCGGGATAGAGCGGGACACAGCGTGGGACAAAGTGGGAGACAGCGGGGGACACAGCGGGACACAGCGGGGGACACTGCGGGACACAGTGTGGGACAGAGCATGGGACACAGCGAGACACAGCGGGGACAAAGCTGGACACAGCGGGGTACACAGAGGGACACAGCAGGGACACAGCGGGGAAACAGCGTGACACAAAAGGACACAGCGCAACAAAGCGGGGGACACAGCGAGGACACAGCGGGCACACAGCGGGGACACAGCGGGACACAGCGGGACACAGTGGGGACAGAGCGGGACACAGTCGGACACAACGGGACACAGCGGGGGACACAGCTGGACACAGCGGGGGACACAGCGAGGACACAGCGGGACACAGCGGGGGACACAGCGAGGGCACAGTGGTGGACACAACGGGGGCACAGCGGGGAACACAGCGAGGACACAGCGGGAAACAGCGGGACACAGCGTCGAAACAGAGGGGACTCAGCGGGGGACACAGCCGGGGACACAGCGGGGGACAAAGTGGGACACCACGGGACACAGTGTGACACAGCGGGACACAGCGGGGACACTGTGGAGACACAGCAGGACAAAGCGGTGGACACAGCGGGACACAGCGGAACACAGCGGGGGACACAGCGGGGTACAGCTGAGACAGAGATGGGCCACAGCGGGACACAGCGGTGACACAGCTGGACACTGCGGGGTACACAGCGGGACACAGCGGGCACACAGCTGGGGACACAGCGGGGACAAAGTGAGACACCACGGGACACAGCGAGGACACAGCGGGAAACAGCAGAACACAGCGGGGGACAAAGCGGGATGAAGTGGGGGACATAGCGGGACACAGCGGCACACAGTGGGGGACACAGCGGGGGACAGCGGAGACAGAGATGGGCCACAGCGGGACACAGCGGTGACATAGCTGGACACAGCGGGGTACACAGCGGGACACAGCGGGCACACCGGGGACACAGCTGGACACAGCGGGACACAGAGGGGACACAGTGGGACACAGCGGGACAAAGCGGGGGACACAGCGGGACACAGCGGGGGACACAGTGAGGACACAGCGGGACACAGCCGGGGAAAGAGCGGGACACAGCGCGGACACAGCAGTGGACACAGCAGGACACAGCGAGGGACACAGCCGGACACAGCGGGGGAAACAGTGGGGGACACAGTGGGACACGGTGGGACACAGCGAGGGACACATGGGGAACACAGCGAGACACAGTGGGGACATAGCAGGGACACAGCGGGGGACACAGCGGGACACAGCGAGGGACACAGCGGGACACAGAGGGGGACACATTGGGGTACACAGCGGGACACAGCTTGGGACACAGCGGGGACACAGCGGGACACACCGGGGGACAGAGCGAGGACACAGCGGGATAGAGCGGGACACAGCAAGGACCCAGCAGAACACAGCATGGGACACAGTGGCGGACACAGTGCGACACAGCGGGACACAACGGGGGACACAGGGAGGACACAGCGGGACCCAGCGGGACCCAGCGTCGATACAGCGGGGACACAGCGGGACACAGCGAGGTACACAACTGGGGACACAACGGGACACAGCGGGGAACACATGGAGGACATAGCGGGACCCAGCCGGACCCAGCGTCGTTACAGCGGGGACACAGCGGGACACAGCAGGGTGCATAGCTGGGGACACAACGGGACACTGCGGGGGACACAGAGAGTACCCAGCGGGACACAGAGGACACAGCGGGGACACTGCGGGAACATAGTGGGACACAGCGGGGTACACAGTGGGACACAGCTGGACACAGCTAAGGACACAGCGGGGACAAAGCGACAGACATCGGGGGAAACAGCGAGGACACAGCGGGACACAGCGGCGACACAGAGGGGACTCAGCGGGACAAAGCGGGGGACACAGCGGGACACAGCGGGACACAGCGGGGGACACCGCGGGGGACAGCGGAGACAGAGAGGGGCCAAAGCAAGACACAGGTGTGACACAGCTGGACACAATGGAGTACACAGCAGGACATAGCCGGGCACACAGCGGGGAAACAGCGGGACACAGCAGGGACCGAGCGAGACATAGCGGGACACAGCCGAACACAGCAGGGAGCACAGCGGGACACAGCGGGGGACCCAGCGAGGACACAGCGGGACACAGCGAGTGACACAGCTGGGGACACAGCGGGACACAGCGGGGAACACAGCAAGGACACAGCGGGACACAACAGGACACAGCGTCCATACAGCGGGGACACAGTGTTACACAGCGTGGTACCCAGCTGTGGACACAACGGGACAGAGTGGGGGCACAGCGAGACACAGCGGGACACAGCGAGGTCACAGCGGGACACATTGGTGACACAGCGGGGGACACAGCAGGACACAGCAGGGGACACAGCGCGACACAGCGGGGGACACAATGGGGACACAGCGGGACACAGCGGGGGACACAGCGAGGACACAGCGGAACATAGCAGGGGACACAGAGAGGACACAGCGGGACACAGCGAGACACAGCGGGACACAGCGTGGACACAGCAGTACACACAGCGGGACATAGCGGGGGACACAGCTGGGGACACAACGGGACACAGCTGGGGACACAGCGAGGACAGAGCGGGAAACAGCGGGACACAGCAGGGACACAGCGTCGATACAGCCGGGACACAGCGAGACACAGCGGGGAACACAGGAAGGAAACAGCGGGACCCAGTGGGACACAGAGTCGATACAGCGGGACACAACGGGGTACACAGCTAGGAACACAACGGGACACAGCGGGGGACACAGCGAGGACACAGCGGGACACAGCGGGACACAGCGGGGGACACAGCGGGACCCAGCGGGAGACCCAGCGAGGACACAGCAGGACACAGCGGGGGACACAGGGGGACACAGTGGGGAACACAGCGGGGGACACAGCAGGACACAGCGGGGAACACAGCGAGGACACAGCGTGGACACAGCGGGACACAGCGTCGATACAGCGGGCACACAGAGTTACACAGCGTGGTACACAGCAGAGGACACAGTGGGCTACCCAGTGAGGACACAGCGGGAACAACAGGGGACACAACGAGGACACAGCAGGGGACACAGCGGGGGACACAGCGGGACACAGTGGGGAAAACAGCGAGGACACAGCGAGACACAGCGGGACACAGCATCGATACAGCGGGGACGCAGCGTTACACAGCGTGGTACACACTGTGGACACAACGGGACACAGTGGGGGCACAGCCGGACACAGCGGGACACAGTGGGACACAGCGGGGACAAAAGCGTGAAACACAGTGGGGGCAGAGAGGGAGACAGCAGGGGACACAGCGAGGAAACAGCGGGACACAGCGGTGACACAGCGGGGACTCATGGGGGGACACAGTGGGACGCAGCGGGGGACACAGCGGGACACAGCAGGGGACACTGCGGGACACAGTGTGGGACAGAGCGAGGGACACAGCGAGACACAGCGGGGACAAAGCTGGACACAGCGGGGTACACAGAGGGACACAGCAGGGACACAGCGGGGAAACAGCGTGACACAAAAGGACACAGCTGGACACAGCGGGGTACACAGCGGGACACAGCGGGCACACAGCGGGGACACAGCGGGACACAGCGGGACACAGCGGGGACACAGCGGGACACCGTCGGACACAGCAGGACACAGTGGGGAACACAGCTGGACACAGCGGGGGACCCAGCGAGGACACAGTGGGACACAGCGGGAAACACTGCGAGGTCACAGCGGGGGACAAAGCGGGACAACACGGGACACAGTGTGACACAGTGGGACACAGCGGGGACACTGCAGGGGCACAGCGGGACAAAGCGGGCGACACAGAGAGACACAGCGGGGGACACAGTGGGGGACAGCAGGGGACAGAGAGGGGACACAGCGGGACACACAGCGGGACACAGCAGGGGACCCAGAGGGGTACACAGCGGGACACAGCCGGAAACACAGCGCGGACACAGCGGGACACACCGGGACACAGCGTCAATACAGCGGGGACAGAGAGGGTCACAGCAGGGACACAGCGGGACACAGCAGGACACAGCGGGGGACACAGCGGGACACAGCGGTGACACAGCGGGACACAGCGGGACACAGCTTGGGACACAGCGGAACACAGCGTGGGACACAGCGAGGACACAGCAGGACACAGCGGGACACAGCGGCGACACAGCAGGGACACAGCAGGGACACAGCGGGGACACAGCGGGGGACACAGCGGGACACAACGGGGAACACAGCGAGGACACTGCGGGAACATAGCGGGACACAGCGGGGACACAGAGGGACACAGCGGGACACAGCTTGGGATACACGGCGGACACAGCTGGACACAGTGGGGGACACAGCGAGGACACAGTGGTACAGTGGGGTGCGGGATACAGCGGGGGACAAAGCGGGAGACAGCGGGGGACAAAGCAGGACACCACGGGACAGTGTGACACAGCGGGACACAGTGGGGACACTGCGGGGACACAGCGGTACAAAGCGGGGGACACAGCGGGGACTCAGCGTGGGACACAGCGGGGGAAAAAGCGGGACACCACGGAACACAGCGGGTCACAGCGGGAAAGAGCGGTGACCCTGCGGGGACACAGCGGGACCCAGTGGGGGACACAGCGGGACACAGCGGGGACTCACCTGGGGACACAGCGAAGGACAAACTGGGACACCACGGGACACAGTGGGACACAGCTGGACACAGCGGGGAAACTGCGGGAACATAGCGGGACACAGCGGGGGACAC
>NW_012292036.1:0-1750 GCF_000151885.1 Dipodomys ordii | reverse complement strand
ACCCCGCTTCGCCCAAGGGCCGGGCGGATGTGCGGCCCGGGAAAGGGCCAGAGGAGGCCGGCGGGCCAGAAATAGCTCCAGCGCTGGACGGGCCCCAGCAGCCCGGACCTCCGCCGGAGCCCGGGCGGCCGCCCCGGGGCCCCGCGGCCCCGCCCCGCGCGGGCGCAGCGACGGCCCGCCCACCGCGCGCGGGGCCCGGGGCCCGGACAGAGAGCTTGGCGCCCGGGCTGCGCCTTCCGGGACCCGGGCCTGCCCTCCCCGCGGCGGCTCCGACGCGCCCGACACCGGTCTCCCTCCCGGACAGGCCCGCGCGGGGCTGCGGCCGGGACCCGTGGACGCGGGCTCCCGGGCGCCCCCGGAGCCACCGATCGGGTCTCACTCGGCAGCCGGGCCCCGCGGCGCACTCACCTACCGCTCGTCGGAGTCCCAGCCGGGCGGAGGCTCGCGGGGGCGGCGGCTCCGGACGCCGAGAATGCGCGGCCCCGGGTTACGGAGACACGCCCCGGCACGCCCCGCCCCGACCGCGCGTCACAGGCCCCGCCCCGACAGACGGCCCCGCCCACTGCGTGAGCCCCGCCCACGGCCGGCCGGCGCCGGGCGGGTCCGGACTCGCGCTGCGGCTGGCGGGCCGGAGTCGGCGGGGCGGGGCGTCGGCCTGGGGACGCCCCCAGCTCAGCGAGCCCCCGTCCCCGAAGCCGGAGGCTGGGCCCGGCGTCGGCCCCGCCCCCGGAGGCACTGACGACCGCCTGGGGCGGTGGGCGTCGGGCGGGCTCGGGAGGATCCGGGGTCGGGGCCCGGCGCTGGGAGTGAGGTCCGGCCGGGCTGGATGGTTACCGCCGGGCTCCGGCCCGCACACGGGCTGGCCGCGACTGCGAGCTGATGAGAACGCACTCGTTGCTCTTGGGGGATGCGGCGGGGAAGGAAGCCAGGTCCCTGGAGCCTTCCAGACCCTTCCTGCGTGGCTGGGGCTTGAGCGCAGGCTGCCAGCCCTCCTCCGACCCAGCTTCTGGCCAGCTTGTCCTGGCCGTGGTCTCCGGGGCTTTCCCCCCCGGGCTAGCTCTGAACCGCTATCCCCTACCTAAGCCTCCGGAGCAGAGCTAGATTACAGGTGTGCGCCCCAGATTCCTGGCTTGGAGCTTGAGCTTTGGTGGGTGGTGAGGCCTCAGAGCACGGCAGAGACCCTAAGAGATCACACCCGCAGATGTGCGCCCAGCGCGCAGAGCCACGAGCCACGTGTGCAGGCCACAGACACGCAAAGGCCAACGACAGGGCCTTCGGTGGGCTTTATTGGACAGAAGGCTTTGCTGCTGTTGTCTTCCTTCAGGCAGGGAGCCAGGTAGAGCGCACCCAAGCGCATGAGCCCATCCCAGAAACTCCTTCAAGACGCAGCTCCTCCAGGTAACACACAGGGAGTCGCGTGTCCTGATGGTCAGGCACTGGGAAGGTGGCCGGAGCCTCGTCTGGGGGGCCCAGCCCAGCCACGGCGGCAGCAGCAGCAGCAGCAGCAGCAGCAGGGCCCGGGTGCTCCGGCTGTGGCCAGGACCTTCCTGGGGCTGCTTCCCAGTAGCCCCGCCTCACACGCATCCCTCTCATCCCGCAGCCTCGTGTTCAGCTCCCTGTGGAGGACGGTGTGAGGTCTGAGAAGGCCGAGGGGCTAAGATCTCGGGGTCGGAGATATGGGGTGGGCCCTCGGGCCTGAGCGGTGGAGGGCAGACATAGAGCAAGCACTTCCTCCTACAACGGGGCCCAA